>NW_025110589.1:68005-124724 GCF_011392965.1 Frieseomelitta varia | reverse complement strand
TTTTTTTTTTTTTTTTTTTTTTTTTTTTTTTTTTTTTTTTTTTTTTTTTGTTCGTAACAAGTGAGGGGAGAAATTTTTCTCTCTCCTCGTGCGCGACGTGTTTTTAGTATTTTCCCCATTTTTAGTTTCAAACGTGAGTACGCGCGATAAAAAAGAAAAACAAGAAAAAAGGTTTTACCGTCGAGAAGACGAACCGTTGCAAAATTCAGTTTAGCTTGAATTTGTTTTTAGAGAGGTTAGACTTATTGTCTGGGTTAAGGATGTTGAAGGTGTTGTGTATATTTAGAAATATGTTTAGCAAATTCTGTTAATAATTAATTATCGCAGGACACGTGCGTTTGTTATAATTTATTACAAATTTATTCTTTAGTGGTCATTAATCGTTGAAAATCACAGTAACGTCATTAGTTACCGGCATTGACGTGACATTATTGTAGCGTTGCCGGTCGTTATGGTTTTTAAACATGTGAAAAAAAATAATGATACATTATCGTGCCAAGTGTCAAGGATATTTTAATGCTTTATAATTTGACAAACGTTGTATTCAAAAATAAACAAAGATATTAATGAAATTATAACACTCGGTTGGAATAATTCACATTAGCTAGACACATCTCATTCGCTTCTTACAAAAGTTGAAAAATAATGGCGGCGGATATTATTTTTCCAGGGATTGAAACTATGTATCATTAACTCTCATATATTATATTATATATCTTATTATTTTATTATATCTTATTATTATATATTATATTGTATTATATTATATTATATTATACTATCTCATACATAATATATCTTATTATATTATATACATTCTAGCAAAGTCGCGATGCATGTTGATGATCGTTTCAAATTTAAACATCGTCAGAAAGATATAATCAACCATGTATAAAACCATGTATCATTAACTCTCATATATTATATTATATATCTTATTATTATATTATGTTATATTATATTATATTATATTATATTATATTATATTATATTATATATTATATTATATTATATCATACATAATATATCTTATTATATTATATTCATTCTAGCAAAGAATGAATGATCGTTTCAAATATAAAGATCGTCAGAAAGATATAATCAACAAAGTTTCGTGTTAAACGCCATTTGAACGATTACTTTCAACGCCACGTCATTTTATTCGAAGTGAAATAAATTGCTGGTGGATGATACGCAAAAAAGTTTTCGAGGGCAAAGTGTTAATTATCAGAACGATGATTCGCGAGTCGGGAAGAATCGTCTGCCATTAAACTTTCAATCAAGATCCGTCGAGATCGAAATCTAATCGAAGAAAGTCAGAGCGAAATCCTAACGAAATCAACTTTCAGGAACTCAGTACTAAAGATCCGTAGCACAGACAGACCGTTCCCCTGGAACTGTGTAGTATCGTTTCGTGTTATCAAAATGGAATCTGTCTTCAGCGGCGCATAAATTGCGCGATAAGGGTAAAGCCACGTTCGTTTCGCGATGCCTCTGTTATTTTTACAGAGGAAATAAGGAGCGATATCGCGAGTTGCCGAACGATTGAATGAAATTTCGTGCACGTAGCACAGCAGACTCGTCCTAATTTCGTATATACTGGGTTTTTACGAATTTAATTTACGCAAGCTGTCCGAGGTTATCTGCGAGATTAGTTGGCTTACGAGCCTAGCGAAGCATGTTTTATTTCTTGATCGTTCCACCGCAGGAGAAAACCTCGAAATGTAGAAATTTGAACGATTCGAATCTCGACGTTCGTGACATTTTCTCTCGGCCTTTATATTTATTATATTTATTATATTTTTTCAAACCCTCCGATTTTATTTCACGATTGAATTTCCTTGGTTTTTTGAACGTCCATTTCACAGAAATGTTGTAATCGTTCCTTAATTTTTGCCATTGAAGCGCGAAAATAAAATTCAAACTACTCGCTCAAACTTCCATTTTCAAGTTCCTCTTCGCTCAAGTTTCGTGTTTCTTTTGATTTCCCTTCCACTGATTGAGCTTTAGAATACACTCATTGTTCAAACTCTTTTGCTTTTAGTAACCCTTTCAACGTAGCGGCGATTCTTGGTCGTTCAGATTTGAGATTTTAATAATTGCCAATCATTCGAGCATCGATCTTTTTATCGACCACGAATTTGTACATCCCGATGAATGTACGTTTCATCTCTGCGAACTCGCATCTAGTAGCACAACGTTTCGTATTTTATCATGTAAACTGTGAGTCTGAAAGTGTTCGTAAAACGTTTTGTTGTAGATACGATCGAACCCTCGTGGCGATACGCAGGATAATATGAGAGCGGTAAGACAACCATTAAATATCAATCTAGCAATTATAGATTCACTAGTCGATTGTTAGATACGATTTGTCGAGCAGTTGCTTCTCTTTTTTAAAAGCTTCACATCACGGTGCAACGAGAATGAACTTCACGCGAGAAACGCGATCACGAATGCTTCTCGCACAATCTTTCAGAAAATGTTCTAAATCTTTTATCGGAATTAAACTTTTAATATTAAAATTAAAATTAAAATTGGAATTTCCACATTAATGTATAACATTACACGCATTGAAATTTCAACGTTACCAAACTGCGGATTTCTATCCGAATTCGTACATTTTCAGAATACGATTAAAAAGATAGAACCTTGGTAGAAAATTGTTTCACGTATCAAATATCATTGAAAGCACTACACTTTGGATATTTAATGTAATTTCTCATATTTTGCGCATTCCGTGGAAATTTTTATTTTAAAGTGCAGGCATATAAGTATATAAAAATCCGCTGTTTATTAACAAATATTATTGCTACTTGTTCTTTAAAATTATTCTCGAAACTTAATTAATCCGAACAATGTACAATAATTCATATTGTTCTTCTTCCAATCAGAAAAGTGATTGAAAGATCATGACAAAGATTTTGTCAATTAATATCTATTTGACAGATCGTTTTATTTCACTATTACTCAAAAAGTTAGGAAATCTTTGCCGTGAACCCTTCGATTTTTGTATTTATTACTTTTCCATTTGAATACTTCTAATAATAAGTGGACAATAAATCAAAGACAAAGACTTTACCAATATATATTATAACTTTTGGTAGATGAAAAAAATTTAGTCACGTTCACCAAAATTTTCACAAACGTCCGTGAAAAATAAAGAACTACGAATAACAATAAATACACTTTGAATCACTTTGTCGATATATTCTCTCACGAATTATTTCGATGATAACTATCGAAATCAGTCGAAGTCAAACAGCAAGTAGAAAAAAACAAAGGAACCCTTTTAACGATCTAAAATTCTACAATTGCAATTTCCGTGTAATGGGTTTTCAAAGTGAACGTATTATGTATTGAACCCCACGCAACGCAAACGAAGTTGAATTTATTCCAAGTGTGTGCGTACGCTACACACACACACACACACACACACACGATGTGTGTATACACCGCGAGTAGTATAACGGCGAGCGTCGATCGTTTGCAGAAACTTCTGCCTTTGTTAAATATTCATCTAACAACGCACGATCCCTTTGCGCCCTGCCTCTCCCACTTCTAAACAAGATTGCAGCCAGTTTCATAATTACAACCCTTTTATCCGGGAACGACTTCGACTTCACCGTTGAAGTTCCATTTAAAATTTCTCAAGTGAGTTTAAGGCGATTATGAAACTGCCGGTAAACATGAATTTCGCGAGATAACGCGATAAAACAGTCGTTGCGTTTCATCGCTAGTATTGTCGGAACGCGTTTCCTTTCTTTCAGTCATCTGTTACGAATCGGTCGATTATTTCAAAAAGACATCTCTTTGGCGCGTAATTTCTTAAAAAAAAAAAAAAAATAGCTTTGCGAAGGTAACATTTTGATTTAATCATTTAAATGAAAAGAAATTTGGATATTTTAAATACACTCAGTGAGAGTTAATCGTAACGTTCGTTTGCGCGGTGCTTTTTAATGAATGATCGTTGTACAATTTTTTGGAATTGGTCCAAAATGAATGATTTGCTCGCCTTAACAATTATTTCTAATAATGATGGGAACTATGGAGGAATGAAAACTCAATTTATAGGATAATCGCAGTTATTTGAACGGAACAGATGGAACATTGAAACAAACTTCGCGGCAATTAATCACCAACCACGTTCGTAAACTCGACATGAGTTGTGTAATTTTTTCTTTCTTTTTTTTTTTTGCAAATTATTCGAACGTGGCTAATTACGAAATTCATCTATCAAGAATACAAAGTATCCTGGCTACGTTGCGAGGCTTTCACGTTTGTCGTTTCATTAATTCATAAGTTCGTTCTCCGTATCAAAGTTCGGAGATTTTAATTAATCTTCAGATCAATCTAGTTGACTAACAGATTTTTACTTACATACAAAGTAACTGAAAACCAAAGTGTAATTTACACTTTAATCTAAGAGTGTTCTTAGAAAGAAAGTTTAGAAGTTAGGTTTGGGTTGGATTTAAAAAAAAAAAAGCTGAAATATTCTGTATATTTTTGCATATTATGCAAAATTCGCCGCTGATGCATAATCACACGCAATCTAGCCATCTCATTAAAACAGCATCTTTCCAGAGAATCGGGGGAAAAAAGAGAGAAGAAGAAAATCATAACTAGATCGTATTTATGCATTTGTGAGAAATATGAAGCTGCAAAATTCCATAGAACGCACGTATATTTAATGAGTAATTACATTATAATGTATAATATATAACAATATAACGTAATACATTATACGTTATTATACATATGTACCTTGTTTAAAATTATATAAAAATTCAAACAATATAATAATGCATTTGCATATATGTGTAGTAAGTAAAATAATTTAATAAGTAAATCTTGTTGTATTTAAAATATTTAAATTAGTAATTAAAAATATAAATTATGAATAAAATAATATTACTTACAATAATCACTAATAATAATAATAAAGTAATAAAATAATATTACTTACAATAAATAATATTACTTATTATAAATAATAATTATAATATAACTTATTACAAATAATACTTATAATATAACTCATTACAAATAATAATTATAATACAACTTATAAATAAATAATATTACAATAATTACTAACAGTAATAATAAAATAATGGAATAATATTACTTATAGTAATTATTTATAAAATTATAAATTTTACATTATAAACATCCAAACAGCAATAAATAGAAATAAATTTCTAGTGTATTTAAAATTCAATCTCTTAACATTTAACCTGCATTCAAATTAATATCTAATTATTATTTGAAATTGTAAACAATTTTGTGCAATAACTACAAAATACCCACTATTTAGTTTACTTGTAACATCATAGTAAGTATAGTAATAATCTACCAACGTTCCTTCCTTCTCTTCAACTCCATTTTATAGAAATGGAACGAATTTGCACAAATATCCGTAATCCAATCACAAGTTATAGTACGTTCCTCTGTTATTCTGTTCTCGTCGCGTCAGTCGTTGGAATTTCAACACTCGCGGGATTATGATCTGTCGTAAAATCGGGGCGTAAGAAGGAAAAGGGTGGTGCAAGGCGATAAAAATAATCGGACGAACAGGGAAGGTAATTCTCTTGGTGGCGGAGCTAACCTACTGGATTTCTCTTCCGCGCCACTGATTCCGGCTTCAGCTCAAACCACCCGCGGCCTCTCCCTCTCTCAATTATCCAGAATGTCATCTGCATTCGTGACGACGCGGGTTACGTTCATCCGCGTTTCCGTTCGTCTGTGTTTCCGCCGACCGGTTTTCTCAAACGGTTCGTTTCCACTGCTCGAATCCACCCGTCATCAACGGTGTTTATGACCCAACTGCGAGAAACCGCACTGGTGAAATTATCTCGCGAAGAAGAGAAGAAAGCTCCGTGCGACGCTTGAGAGAATCAATTTCATCGTGTGTTTTGTCACGGTCGTTCGATTAACACCCTCTTCCCACCCACTGGGTGGTCGTTGAATTTTAGAGAACCGTGTCAAAGAGAAACGTCTCTCTTTATCTGATTGTTTCATGTTGTATATAGATTAGTTTGTTACATTGCATTTGTTTTATATTGCATAATGCAATAAACATGCGTAACATTCAAGAGATGAACTCAATTAGGAGAGCCTAATTAGGAAAACTGAAGGAAATTAAGAGAGGTTCTTTGATTCTTTTAATTTTTGACATTTCTGTTTGAATTAATCACTTTTATACAGTGATATTATTATATATGTAGGAGAAGACATTATTATTATAATACATGATATTATTATAATACATTATATATGTAGGAGAAGACATTATTATTATACATTTACATGATATATTTATTGTCAACACATACTTGAATTACTCAAATTTTTCATTTAATTTCATTCAATGTGGCAATTTTCAATGTGACATTTATATTTCTTCTCTTGTGTCTGTATTATCTTTATCTGTTTTGTAAATAAATTGATATAGCTGCTGAACGATCCTGTTGGATTGGCGCGACATCTATAAGAATAGAAAACAAGATGTAAATTTCATAATAAATTCAGATAATTTCACTGTATCAATTTTTCCACCCATTATTCTTAAGAAAGTGTCGCAATAATCGGAACTATTCTTCTTCTTCGGCTTGGTTGTAACTATCGTCTTAATGTTACATCGCGTTCGATTTGCATCGACATAATTCCGCTGGTAAAAGTTATTATCGGGAGCCGTGTTCGTATATGTAAAACCCAGCTTATTCTGATAATCTCATTAATATTCAATGGTCATTCCGACCGTACGTTATTGTCGTAAATCCCGCAGAGTTCCTCCATGATAATCTATGATAATACGGTTTTTTCTTCGCACGAACTATTTGGAATAAGTACGTAATCTAAATGCGTCCTGATTTATTTGGCAAAGTCGATTTGATAATACGCTTTACGTCGTAAACAGTTTTTCCTTCCGTTAACAACGGAAGATATTTCCATTGAAAGGAGCAAAGATGTGTGTCTTTTTGAATTCACTGCGAAACTAAAATGTGCAGGTGAATATCAGAACAATCAGAAATATATTATTTTTAAAAATTCACTTGTAAAATTTGGTCGATGCGCGCACGCGACGGAGCTCTTGTTTCCGCATCAGTCGAGATTAATTTGAATCTTTGGTCGTTAACAGTGCGAAACGACTAATTAAAATTTCGTAGAAATGTATCAGTGACTCGATTGCTACGAATGATCAATTAAAAATTTTAAATAGTATTTAGAAATGTTGTAGAAAAGAATTTATTGTTAAATTGTTACTATATTACAAAGTAATAAATAAAGGAATTTAATTACGGATTCAATTCTGTTCTAGTAAAATAGTTAAAATTGTTAAATAATATGCGAAAATAGAAATGCATTATTTTATAGTTTGAATAATTCATTTGAAACAATTAAATTATTTATGTCTGTTAATATTAATGTTTTCAATAAAAAAGATGACTTTCTTCGGTTCCTGTCTTCGAATTACATTGCAAACGAATATAATTAATTCATTTAAAAAGCGTAATTTATTGATCATCTAGTGGACTTTCGTTTGATAATTATCAAGCGGACGGTAAAATGACCTTGCAATCAGCCTCGTTGGAATTTCAGTGGACTAATCTGTTTATCCACGGCAAAGCGGCATAGAACTCTGTCCGTTCGTGCGGATCGCGATTCAACTAGTTAGATTTTCGGGTCAGTGAACCAACCTCAAACCATCCGAAAAGTCAGACTGACCGAATCGTTAATTACAGACTTACCCGACGTACTTATATACGCACGTCTTGAGGTCTAATTCATTAGAATGCTCTTCGCTGGAATATCTTCGTCATCTTGACTGAAAATGAAATCACACGTGGAGGAAATTATTCAGACCTTGTTAAATAGACGCGCATTAGAAATTAGAAATTTTCAGACGTTAATATACACAGAGACAGATGAAATTGGAAATTTCTGTCAATGTTTATTTGATGATACAAGCAATCATTATTAAACTGTATTTGTGGAAAATTGCGAGAATGTATAAAATATTGAGAGCAAACTATTTGTTATTGTAATGTATAGTAAGTGAAATAAACACGATCTCATTGTCTCAATAACTCTCAATATTCAATGGGATTATTATAAAAACATTTTTACTTATAATCAGTTATCAAATTGTTATCAAGGAATTTTGAATACCTATTTAAACAAAAAACAGAAATTCTAAACACTTTGTAAACTTTTATTTTATTATTTATTTATTAGATAAAATTGAAAAATAAATCCCTAAATTTATTGTAGTATTATTGTAATATTAATAATTATTGTGCAATATTATATATATTATTGTAATATTTACTATACAATTAAATAAATATGTATGGACTTGTGTACGTGTTTAAGATCATAAAGATAATTCATGCTGTACACTAATTTTTTTATCACACACATACGTTTGCAATAATATATATTAATAGAATTTCGAAATATTTTATACAATACATATAATGTATTAAATAAAATGGTCTTTACTTCACAATAAACGTTCATCACTATTAATATCACAAAATAATCAATAAAAATTGCACTTGTGGAATTAATTAATTTTATTTAGTGATTTCCCAATTACTTTAACTAGTTTAACACGTTACCTGTAATCGTTTGGCTAAAGAGCTTCGAATTATTTTCACGTCGCACGATTTACTATACCGAACAACGCACCAACTTCCCGTCAAAGTTGCAATAACGTGAATATCCGGTGGAACCAAAATGCAGGTCGAGGTCCTAAGGGGTTCGTATGTATACATATTTGACAAGGGAACGGGTTAGGTCCGACGTTACGTTCGAGTTGTCAAGGAGAATTATTATCATAACCCATGTCAAGACATCAAAACGATTAATGTACAATAACTAAAGTGCGATCGTTTACAATTTTATAACAACATTTTATGTTGCGAGTCAAAATGAATTTTTAACTAGAAATTTGAATTTAACTCAAGTTTTATAGAAAATTAATATGATACTAAATATTTTATTTTAGACGTTTTTTTCATATATTTATATACTACGTTCACTCTATAGACTTTCACAGAAAATTTCCATCCATTAAATACATAACTTGAACTTTTAGACTTTTGCATTTAAATTTACATAAACATTGACAGCCTGGTAATAACTTAATAAATATGCATTAAATTATATGCAAATACAATATAAATATGCAATAAACTAAATTAGAAGTATAGTGTGTAGATTATGTTAAAACGTCTGAATGAAAAATTCAGACCCTCTATTGCTAATATTTTTACAGTCAACTGTTAACGAGAGATTTATGGAAAATTTATTTAAAAACAAAAGAGGATTGTACGATAGTTATATAAAGTCAAAGATTATATTTGTACGAAATTGTTAAATATCTATAGTTAAATGAGGCGTAAATCGATTCAAGTAAACATCATAAATGTAAAAGTTTTACAAATTTTACATATATTTGAAAATGGAAGAAAAGTTTCGGCAAATATTAATCGATGAAAAATATGAATTACACGTGTGTGTTTAATGAATGAATATATTATATTTAATTAAATTATTTAATACATATTTATGTATTAAATATTGCATCGCCATGTACATTACGTAAGCGCATAATTCTTGCAGGGACACTGATGTAAAATATGCTATGAATTTTAAATGACTCCACGGATAAAAATCGTTTGGATTTAATTAAAATTCATGCGTAATGTACGGCGGTCAACTCTCAAAAAAAAAAAAAAATACACGAAGAATAATTTTCCGGATTGCACATTTAATCTTTCTTTAATTCTTTATTGCCCTTGTTATTATAATTTTTGTGCATTTATAGAAAATTATAAAATGGAAACTCGCGCACACAATGTACAAAGCATATAAAACGTTCAGAATATAGTGCCTCTTTCTACGGAGATTCTAACTTTTTAATTAGACTCTTAAAAACATGAATTTGCATAAAAGTTCGCGAACAAAAGATAATATTAAAAGAAATTCTAATAAAATTGTAAAATAGAAAGGAGGAAAAGGCTTGGGAAATGCTTTTACAAAATATACTGCATCGTTCCGTAACGCGTTTGTCGAAAAATAAGAAAATAAACTATTAGCGATCGAGGTTTCCCACAGTTTTTTTTTATATCCGATTCACTAATAAAAATTTCAGTTGTTTAAAATTTCGATAGTAACAACTCCAATTGTTCTAAATCTCAGGAAACCTGCACTTAAACTCAACTCTCATATATATTTTCTACATGAAATTAATTATAAATAAAAATATTCCTATTTCTATTCCTATGAACCTATTTATTAATTGTTAAATGATTATGATCTAAATATTCACGTGATAATACGAGCTCTTATGGACCATACGATGCATTCTTCGAACATTTCGTTAATAATAAGATATCGCTTTCTAATAGAGTTACCGAGACACTACGTATTATACAGGGTGTTTCGTAACGTGTGGGACCCATTTCGGGAGTTGATTGTACGCCTAAAAATAATGAAAAGAAGTCATATGAATATATGTCCTATCTGTCTTCGTTTATGAGATACAATGAATTTTCTGTTTTAATTACTTTTACAAAAGATGCTCGAAATGACCACCTTGCATTTGANGACAAGCCTGCATGCGTCTTGTCATTCATCTGGTTACTCTCTCTATCATTCCTGGTGTTTCTCGAATTTGTCGGAAGCCTTGCTCTATTCTATTTCGTAGTATTTCAGCATTTTCAATCGGTGTTGCGTATACAATAGATTTTAAATGTCCCCACAAATGAAAATCTAATGAATTCAAATCCGGAGAACGAGCTGGCCATGCAACGAGACCTCCACGACCAATCCATTTATTTGCAAAGTGTTGATTTAAAAATTGCCTAGCCACTCAACTAAAATGCGGCGGAGCTCCATCATGCATAAACCGCATACGAAGTCTAACATCGACTGGAACTTGCTCTAATATTTCGTGTAAACGCATGCTCAAAAAATCAACGTGCTTTGCGCCTGTTAGTTTCCCATCAAGAAAAAAAGGTCCAATCAAAAATTTATCAATTATTCCTGCCCATACGTTTAAACTAAACTGGTGTTGATGTCTTGAATGCACAATAACATGTGGGTTTTCTTCATCCCAATTATGATTATTATGAAAATTGAATATACCATCCCCGGTAAAACTAGCTTACTAGAGTTTGCTCTAGTTTATAAAATTCATTATATCTCATAAAGAAAGACAAATAGGACATATATTTATATGACTTTATTTCATTACTTTTAGGCGTGCAATCAGCTCCCGAAGTGGGTCCTACAAGTTACGAAACACTGTGTATAATTTTCTCTGTTGGAGTTACTTGCAATCTACAAAACGTTGCGGTGGACATATCAAAACACGAAGTTTCGTATTTACTGTGATAACTGTTTATCAGTATCTGGTTGCCACGGTATACACGAGAGATTTGTTTCACCGGAAGAATCGAGGGGACCGCAGTAACGTTGTTATCGTGTCCATAGAACTGCGAGTTCAATTCGGGTACGTGCCTGTAGCGTGTAATTCATGAATGCACGTGCGCGAATCTCGCGTACTACACACGCGTTCTTTGTCAATTATATTTTCTATCTGCTCACGCTAATTGTACGTGATTGTCGCGGGAAGAATTTAATTGAAACTTTTGTTTGCCGCAATAATCGATTTTTCTCCTTTTCATTAACTGTAACGTTCAATTCCGTTCGAAATAATTTACTCGTTTTATTTATTGCATTTGTTTATATCGAATATCATGTTTCGCATTATTTTGAAAATTACAGAGAAGTCGCAAGTTCTTACATGACGAGGTGCCATCAAGTGATTTGTTTTAATAGAGTAATTGCTGTCTAATTGTCTCTCGTTAAATTTGCATCGATGTGGAATTATATTTTAAATACTATATTGTATTTTCTTGCTGAGATTTGTTTTTGATAACACAATTAAAGACTCTCCTTTTTATTGTAATATAATATATGCTGCGATGCGTACGCTTTAAGAAGCTTATAAAATTATTTTTAAATAACAATTTCCCAAAGATACGATTTGAGAAGCTCATAAAATTATTCTTGAATGACAATTTTCTAAAATACGATTCTTCGTCTGTTCTATATGAAATACATGTTGGATTATTTGTTAACCAAACCTTTACTTAAATGGCCATATCAGTTCAACCGCGAAGGTTGACCACCATTCCTCCGTCCATTCGTTGCAGTCAAAAAATGTCAAGCTCACAGAAGTTCAAACCACAACAGAAACGCCATATATACATATATATATATATCGTGCATACCAACGAATCGATCATCGTGCACAGTTAACAACCGTCAAAAAGGACGCATTCGAAAGTCTCCGCGAAAGAGACTCCAACTCTTTCAAAGCTATCCGTCTGTTGGATAGATACATCCACGAAAATGCAGTCAAAGACTGCGGATCTTTATGCAAATACATATTTCTTTTAGGAACATAATTAGAAGGTTGGAAAATATTCATATAAATATTAATATAAATTTCATATTAATATAAATATTAATATATATTTGATATTGATATTAATATTAATACATATTTGATATTGATATTAATATAAATAATAATACAAATTTGATATTGATATAAATATTAATATAAATTTGATATTAATATAATTTGATATTGATTATATATTTGATATTGATACAAATTATAATATAAATTTGATATTAATATAAATAATAATATAATTAATATAAATTATAAATAATATATAAATAATAATATAAATTAATATTATTATTTAATATAAATAATATAATTTTGATATTAATTAATATAAATAACAATATAAATATAAATATAATAAATATAATAAATTTGATATTAATATAAATACAAATATATGTATATTAATATTAATATAAATTTGATATTTGATATTGATATTAATATAAATATTGATATAAAAATATTAAACCTCGGATATTTTATATCTATTTTCATATTGTGTAATATAATGATATAATATGTATAATAGAAACTGCGAAAAAGGGAAGAGGCCAGTTCTAAATCATGTAATATAAGTATATAAGTGTACAAATTTAATAAGGCTTCAACTTTGGTGTTGCAGTGCAGCGGTCACGCGGTGCGATGTTTCGCCGGCGGGCCCCGCAAGAGCAACGAGTCCCAGTGCCCGATGCTGCAGAAGCTCGAGAAGCCCGTCCTCACGTCGTCCACGACGACCACGCCGCCGATGGCGTCGACCAAGTCGACGATCGTGCGAAACCACCTGAACAGCACCTGCAGCGTGACGAACTCGCCCCACCAGAAGAAACTGAGGTTTCACTTGGCGAAGGAGAGGAAAGCCAGCACCACCCTTGGCATCATAATGAGCGCGTTCATCGTCTGCTGGCTGCCGTTCTTCGTGCTCGCCCTTGTCAGGCCGTTCCTCAAGGATCCGGACGCCATACCGGCGTTCCTCTCGAGCCTGTTCCTATGGCTCGGTTACTGCAACAGCCTGTTGAACCCAATTATCTACGCGACGCTCAACAGAGACTTCAGAAAACCGTTCCGCGAGATCCTCTACTTCCGCTGCAGTAACCTGAACCACATGATGAGGGAGGAGTTCTATCAGAGCCAGTACGGCGACCCAATCAACAACTGCGAGATCAAGACCGGCGAGATGGACGACGTGGAACGTCTGAACAATCAGGGGATCGAGGCGATCGACGTGGCCACCAGCGCGCCGAACGAGAGTTTCCTGTGATCACGGGGTAACCACGATCGCTCCGGCGATCGCGACACCCTCGAGACCGACCTCGATCAACTGTGAATCGCTGCGATCGGGAACCTTTTGGCAGGCTCCGATGCTCGTTGTTGATGTCTATGGCTTGTCGCGAACCGAGGTCGTAGATCATCTCGCGAACAGCTAACTTACTTTCGTAGTTTCTTGAATAACTGGCTAATCGGTGGACCTGTTGTTGTTCGTCACGTTGATCGAGACCAAAGATACTCGGAGATTTCATTGAGATTTCATTGTGACGAATTGAGGATGTAGCTTCTGAGAGGAACTTCCTGGAAAAATCGATCCATGAGTAAATGTTGTTGTAATTCGTGGGCGTTCGATGATCGACGAGTGTTAACGCGTTGACTGGCCTACGTTCCTTTTTTTTTTTTTTTTTTTCATGTTTTACATATATATTTTACGTTATGTCATACATTTATAAATAGGTAATTAAGTGTTTCAGTTCTATAAACGTCGATGAATGTTTTATTTCGATTAAGTAGACAGAGCGTCCCGCGTGTGAATTCACATCGTTCGAATAATCTAAAATCAGAAATTATATATTCTATTATTCCTCCATATAAATTATAAATTAACAAATAATCATAAATTATAAATTAATGAATCACAAACTGAAACAACAAACGAAAATGATCGGGACGTGTCCCTTACTTTTCAACTTCGACAATTTAGAAGAAATTGTTTACAACTTTTCACAATAATATCGCCAAATCGTGACAGTCAACGCGTTAACGACTCCGTAGAGTCGACGACTGCGATCAATCGCTGGCGCTCAGATTGTTCGAACGGGTCAAAGAATCTGAGATTGCCCTGTCCCCGACCTGCAGGTATCTGCTATTTTCAGCTGGATCGATCCACGTTGTCGCGTGGTCACACGTCCGAACGCGAGACCTCATGAAATTCTTCTTTCTGTTTCGTGACAAGGAAAGAAGAAGTCATCCGAAGCGCTGTCTCCGCAACGAGTGACAGACCGGGGCAGCAAGAACGAACTATCGCGTTCCGGGGCAGACGCTTCTTCAAGTCGAGATTGCGATCGCGTGAACAATGCAACTGTGGAGAGAAGAAGAACACTAACAAAAGGAAAGAAAGAATTGAAAGAGAGAAAAAAGAAAATTCTCTTAGGGTATAAACGTAATTGTCTGGCGAGGCAAGAAACAACCAGACGCTCGAAAAATACTTGGACAGTTGGATCGAGCCGATACTGATTGTGAGAACGTATCTCGGTTGAAGTGTCGAAGGAAGTTCTCACGTTCCGTGGGAGATCATGGTCTCAATTAAAAAAAAAAAAAAAAAAACGAAAAAAAAAACGTTGTACAGAGGATACTAATTAAAATCTGTGTAGTGTCGCGTCGATAATCCTGAACGGTGTGTAATTAGCAAAACAGAAAAAGTAAAAAAAAAAAAGAAAAAAAAAGAAAATAATACGAGATGTGTCTTGAAAATAGGAACTTTCGATTTAGATGTACGAGGGGAAAAAAAAAAAAAGAAAGAAAGAAGTAAGAAAACGCGTCTACCAGTGCAATCGATCGTCAGTATCGCAGAATCGATCAAGTTCGTGGCAAAATGGCGTGCGTTTCAATCGTTTTGAAATCGTTTTGAAAGTTTCAAGCATCGAACCGATGCGAAGATGATTTATTCTACTCGAACGATACGATTCAATTATTTGTTTGAGACAGGCGTGAAAATAACGCGAAGCTTGAGAGTGATTTATTAAAGAGGGAAACTTCACCGAGTTTGATTTCCCGTGTCTTTTCGATGATAGGGTATTTATTGAATTCTAACAGATCGTCGTTGCATTTAAGAGTCGTAAATTCGAAATCAAAAGTTTCGAGGTTAGTATATTCAGTGCGAAAGGGATCTTAGCTTAATACGACTTATTCAAACGGAATCAGAGAAGTTTGTCACGAGGTTGACGATGTTTTGCCAGTTTTTAATTGAGCGTTTCAGAACAACTTCATTTTCTTTTTTTAATTAATTTAAACACGGGATTGACATTCAGTTTTCAAGAAACAAATGACCATAAATTTCCATAAAATTTGTTCGTTTTAAGAGAATGATGTATAATATCGTCATTTTTAATAACATAACATACATATATATAATATTTATATATAATTATGTATAGTGTAGTAATAATATTTAATACGAACCATTTCATAGTCACCATAAATTTATTCATTTCAAGAAAATGAATAAATAATATCATTTTTCTGAACGGCTCAATTATACGAAACTATATAATATAGCGAAAGATGGATTAAACTCTTTAATAGTTTAATTTTAATAAAAATAATTCGATAATTCGAATTTTTAACAATTTTTCGATCATGGACTTATATACGTAGTCTACGCTTTAAAATATACCTACTGTTTAAAAAGTTACTGATTAAATTGTTAATAATTAAAGACAAAGGCGACTGGAAAAAGTGGTTGGGAAAAAAAATAATTGAATTAATATTTCAATTCAGATCACTCTCAGTTTTCATAGTTTTCAGATATTTCTAGTAAAAAAAATATTAGAAAAATATTTCTACTGAAAGATCTGAATGTGATTCGGTAATAATTTTTGTTAAAGCGTACATGCACACCGTGCAAACGTAAAGTACACATTAATAGTTTGTATTTCTTCCCTTTGCTTTCATTATACGGCACTCCGCGTACATCGATTTCGATCTTCGCAAGGCAAAGTCAAGATCCAAGTGATATTCTAGCACGAAACGTTCACTTCGTTGATTAACTAAATCGCTTGTCGCAATACACGGTGTATTAATTATCAATATTTACATATTTCGGTAGTTAATAAAACTTGCAAAGTAAATTCCCTTCAATTATGCTAAGAGCACGTTGCCGAACGTTGAGAACTGCGAGCGATCCTGATTCAACGGCCAGATTGATGATTTCTCAACGCAGTTCCCTGAAAGACGTGGCTTGAAAGAAGAAAAGAAAGAAAAAAAGGAGGGAAACGTGAGTTCAACGAGCGAGGAAAGAAAATCGAACGAACAATGAGTGTCGATGGGAAATGTCAATTGGGAAAACATACCGTCTGATGGGAAATTACCCGTGACACGCGAGAGCAGTGGTAAAACCATCGAGTGGTTTGCTTGCCACCACTGGAGTGCGATTACGCGAGAATCTGCTTCCCATTTTGAATCGTTGAATATCCTTGGAATTATTGGGCCAAAGGAATCCTGAAAAAAAGGGCAAGATTTTCAAGTCAATAAAAATAAGAGTACCACCAGTCGAATGAAACGAAAGATATCATCAGCATAGCTGTCTTCGAGAAACACGAAGATATTATTTTTGTGGAAAAATAGCGTTGGAGGTGCACGTGGACGACCGAGTTTACGATACGGATTCTGGACCATTTCCATTTGATTCAGAATGATTTTGTTAGTGGATTTTTGTGTACAATTCGTTTCAAAAAAAGTTTGGCAAAAAAATTCCTACTGTAACAATAATCTTTTGTTGTTGTTAATTGAATTATTTTAAATTGTAACGTTACGACAATTTTGCGTAAAATTACGCTACGAAGAATGTTCAATATTATATCTGTGGCAGCAATGCAAAATGTGAGAGAGGTGAGATTTAAAAATTTTGCATTTTCATTGATTTATTTGATATCGAATTATACGGGAAAATGTAGAAAATATCCGAAGCAGGGTACTCGTTACGATATTTAGTAAATGGGTTTGATAAAAATTCTAATTTAGAAAGCACCGTTTTTTAGAGTTCTTTCTGCGTGATAAGAAAACTGAAAAAGAAAGTAGAGTACTCTCAATCTCAAAAAGAGCGGAAAATTAAGTCCGTATCATAAATTTGGCCAATCGTTGGTAACAAACAGAATAATTAAGTAATGAAACAAAATTACAATGAAAGAAGAATATTTTCTAAATTAAGATTTGGAGCTCTTCCGGCAATAAAGAGCAACACGAACGAGGAAATTAAAACGTTAATCTGAAAAATAACGAGCAATAAAGTCCATATCGTAAATCTAACCAAATTGCTTCTGTATCTCGAAGGAACAGAGACTCGCCGTGAAGTTATTAAGTAACGAAGGAACGATGATGTAATTGAAGAACGAAACGGTCGAGCTACGCTCGTGTTAGAGAAATAAAATTCGAAGGGGGAGAAACAATGGATGAATTTTTAAACAGTACTGAAGCGAACGTGAAAATATTTGGAAGAAAGGGCGACACGTTGTGGAATTTCAGATGTATCCTCCAGCCGGGAGGACCGCAATCGATCGGAACCCGATGGAATTGAATTTTCAACATCGCCAGCGGTGTGATACGGACGTACGGAGGACCTCCGAATTTTCACGGCGTCGAGAATGAAAAATTTACGTCGCACGCTTCGCGGATGGGTGCATCCAGTTCTGTCTGAGCACGGACAAACAAAAATTAGAGGGGAATGTAACGCGAGACAGACGACGGCTGAAAACTAGATTTCTCAAGAGAAAAAAAATGAACCACGAACGAGAGGGAAATGTTTAGAAAATCCCCGGAAAGCGGATCGTGGAGAAACAAAATTTGGAAACGAGAGACGCTCGTCGTCTTCTTTTCTTTTTTTAATTATTTTCGCTAAAGAAAAAAATCGAAGAAGAGAAAAGTGAACAAAATGTGGAGACAAGAATGACAGTCCTGTCACTTTTTAAATTATTTCCGCCGAAGGAAAGAAAAGAACTACGAATGAATAAAATTCATTCGTGTCACAAGAGTGACAATCATTTCTTCTCTTTTCCCTTTCAATTATTTTCGCTATAATTGATGTGAAAATAAAAGAATTATTAATTCCTTAATAATCTGTCGAGGAATATTGACGCAGCACTTCACTTGCAATTCATTTATGTAAATTAATTTATGCATATTAGATTCTATTTCTTTTTTTTTTTTTTTTTTAATAATGGGAATATGAGTGAAAATTCCAAGGATTTATTTAATAATATTTTTATGATTGTATCATTCGTGTAGATTTAAATTTAAAATCTAAAGAAACTGAAGCATTTGTAATATTATTGATAAATTATTTACGCGTTGACACAAGTGAAAATAATTAAAAGCGAATTTAAATTGACGAAGGAACAGGATTTGCGAGAAAAATTTTTTGAGTGCACGCAGCCAATCGAAATCAATTGAAGTAGAAAAAAAAAAAAGCGAATCTATAGTCAACTTACATCGACAACAGAACGCGAATTAAAAAGTCAAACCGTAGGCCAAATCAAAGCCGCGAGGTCTATCTACGCGCATTCACTACCGCGTACGTGTAACCAAACATCAAAACCAGTTTTCTCGTCGAATAAAAAAAAAAAAAATATAAAAAAAATCTGTGATTCTCAAATAAACACGTTTTTACGATAGTTCTCTGTGATTTTTGTAAACCAATAAAACATTCGCGTCATGACAATCTTTTCAAGCGCGAAACAAAAAAATAAAGGAAGAGTAATAAAATTTCTGAAAAAAAAAGAGAGAGAGAAATGCTGTTCGATACAATCGACACTGGAAATTTTAATTGCACGCGTGCTTGAAGCGTGGTTTCGAATAAAATAGAATACAAATCAAATGCAAATATTGTCTATTCGGGTTGCATGATAGATAGAAGACGAGATGTGGCAAAATCGAAGAAGAAACTTTCCTTAGAACACTTGGAACTACCCGACTACTCTAAAATCGTCTAACTCGAAAGTTACGTATTACTCAACACTCTGTTACAAGAAATATCTATAATCGTAGTTAAAAAATAATTTAGTATTTTTGTAAATACCTGTAATCGTAATTACAAAAATGCCAGGTGACTTGTTTGTTAATTGATCGATTGTTAGCTATAAAGATTTTAAATTCAATTAAATTTAGCTCTCTCGTAAGTGAACGAAATTCTGGTTAGGCTGGAAGTTGTAAAATTCGTATCGGAGAAATGAAACTGCAAGGGAAAAAAGAAAAAATTTACATTTGAAATACAACCCAGGCTTGTATTTGCAGAAGGTGAACCGTAAATAATGCTACAATCACAGAATGAAAATAATTCTGCGTGGAGGAATAAATAAAAGGTTTGCTACAAACTTTGTTTTCGACAAAATCGAGTTTGAATATTTATGAGACACGTGTGTACGTAGATACACGATTGAGTGCAACTTGGCCCGTACCAATATTTCATTCTTGCTTGTTTCTACATTGATATTTATAAAAGTTGCAAATGGAATAGCTGTAGAATAGATTTTCGCAAAGTCAACCCCTATCACGAATATTTTTGAAAATATTGCCTGGCTCGTTGTATGCGTAGCTCGGCCTTGACAAATTGAAGAATAACTTTGGCCTCCCTCGAATGTTTAAACGTACGTTTTCGGCCAGATTCTCAGAACAGTTCTGAATATCAAGAAAAAGTCACAGAGGTGTTTTAATCATTATTATTATTTAGTCAATGATAATAAAATTTTATTGCAAATTTTCTTAAAGCACGCGCGATTTACAGCAAATTCTCTCTTCGTTCAAATTTAAAGTTCAAACTTCGAAGAAACGTCGTTTCATACGCATGATACTATTACTTACGGCCCCTTCTGTACATTTTAGGATAGATCATTCAAATCTTTAAAAATACACCGTAGAAAATCTATTAAAATTCTACGAAAAAAATGGAAACTCCTAATTCTAGTTAATGCTGTTGGACAGTGGTCGAGTAATAGCATGCAGAGAAGCAACAATGTAAGAGCAAGACATTACGAGTAGTTTAGAGCCGGTTTAATTCCGATCGAAGACAAACCGACGAAACCCAATCCGAAATTTCAATTGTGGCCGATGATGCGTTCCGTTCACGAGCCTGATACACGCGAATCTCTTAACGATAATCGCTTCGCCGATCAACGGATACACAGCCAAGCGATAATAGTTCGCTTAAGCTGTTGGATAACGAAACGATGATTATCACTTCGGTCAGTTTTTCGATCGGATTAAACGATTGTTTCATGAGAGTGAACATTCGTATTATATATTACCGTGTTAGAACACTTTTTATTCTTTATCGTGGATAATACGATTTTTTAATTAAGCGTGTATTTTATATATATATATATATATATACATATATATATATACAAATATATACGAATTTGTTGTACAAAGTATTGTTGGATTTCTTCAATTTTAAAAGGAACGTAGCACTCTAAGTTCTAAGAACGGCGGGAAGTAATTATTTATTTATTTATTTAAACGAGCGAGGTGGATGGGATTAATCGCTTTCTCGTCTGTTGAAGATGTATCTTAATTCTGAGATAATTGAGGAATAAACCTTTTAATGCAACGTTGAAGAAAAAAACAAAGTAAGAAACGACGAGGATAAATGAAGGCAAACTCATTGTGTTCTTCACGAGATTGGAAGCAGAACTAATGACGCGAGAATAGAAGAATACCTTTATTCACTTTTAAGTAAGAATCCTTGATGAATTCAGTTTCGTGTTACTCGTAAACGTGAAACATAAATATAACACAAACTTTGTGATAATTCGAGACAGAAGGAAAATGATTTTCGCGAAAGGAACTCACATTTATCCTCGTTTATTTTTAATCTAAAAAGGAACTTATTCTCTGAAATCGCGAAATTCATAATAACGAAGAGGCAGCTCAAATTGAAAATGTTAAATTAAAATTCCAAACTATTCTCCGCGGGAATAACTCTGCCTTTTTTTTTCATTCTCTAACTTTATATTTTTTACCATAATTTTATTGCGGGGGAGTACGTACTTTCGCAACTCTGCGTAAAACTTTTTTTAGATGCACCACGTTGAAGGCTCGTAAAACTATCATGACGCACAGATAATTAACCTTAATTTTCATACAACAGAGATATTTTAACGTTGTGCAATACACAATACGTTAACAAGTAAATATGTTTGATCACTTTACGGCTTCAAGGAAATACGTACATGGACGAAAACGTGTCGCAAGTTCATCGACCATAATATTACGACGTGGTAGATAAAAATAAGAATCTGGCTTTGCGTGGAATGACCAAGTTACTTACTCGCTTTATCAACGATTTATCAAAGCTCAATCTTTATTTGTACAATGCTGGTATTTACGCAAGTTCACGCTTTTTTAATTCTTTGCTGTATGTTGTGCCTTTGCAAATCTTTTGGTAAAATTCAGCGGTAAAAACTTGAAATTTAATAAATAACTGCTACAATAAACGATCAACGTGTCTCCTTCTAACTTGAAAATTGAAAAACTGCTGCATTAGACGACTAATCAAAAAAATGATGATCGAGTCTTATTTTAATTGATAATTCGAAGACTGAGCAAAATTTACATTCTACTACGTTTCAATATTATACATGTGCATGTATATATAGCGTGATATCATTCTTTTACAGCAAACTCATTTCCATAAAAAAATGCTAGCCATGCTTTCCAAATGAATTATACCTAGAGATATAGTACGAGGCGAAAAGAAAAGTTAATTGAAAAGAGAACGTACAAGTTAAGGGAAGTTTAAACTTAATTTAGAAAGGGAAAAGAGCTTCATAATGAATATTACAGAAGTTCCTACCTATTAAAATTGTCCACTGAAAAGGAAAAAGGAGATCTTAATGAAGCGAATATTTTTAACACTATTTATCACTTACCGGATTAATTAACTAAAATTAATTTAAATTACAAACAACCTAGTCGTAGATTAATAATTTAATCACAAATTCATATTATTATAATTTGCGTTCATATATATGTTCATATTGTATTATTACAATTTAATTGTAAATAATTTAAATTATATACAAATTATTGAATTTCATCGCGAATAAAAAAGTGAAAAAAAAGTTTTTTAATTTCTCAAATTCTGTTATCAATCAAAGGTTAATCATGATTACTTCATTAATACTTTTTTTTTTATTATTAATTTATTGTACGTTAGTACTTCCTTATTATTCAAAACTAGATCAATTTTTGATCAATGTTTTATTCTTCTATCAATATTTTATTACGCAAGAGGGAAGCAAATTGATTATCAATATAAAAACCCATTATCCCTGCTTTGTTAAATTTCATCGAAACTACCACGTCCTTTAGAATTTTTCTTCTGTTTCCATTGAGAAAGTTCGAAGTGTCGAACGACAGATTTCTTTCACTGAAAATATGTCAGGAAGTTGCAATCAGTGTTACGTTCCAAATTGACCCATAACCTTCGTCAGTTGCCAAACCTTCAAAAACTGCTATATACTGCCACCCACTTCGAAACTATAAAAGTGTGGCAGGTAAGATAAATTACACCATCACCTTTCACTCAGTTTACTCTACTAAGCTGGTTTTTTTTCGTTGGAAGAAATTTATTCTTGGCCTATTTCTTCGTGAATCAGCACACTGCAGAGTGACAAGGATAAATTGTATCATCGATTTTGAACTCTGTTCTTTTCCTGTGTAACTCGGAATAATTATATTACGTTATAATTATGTGCACACTGCATTACAAATAAAATATTTACTTTCAAGAAGTTGTCGCAGATGAAATGGCCAAATTTTTATCAAATTATTACGACGCCTTGAAAATGATGTTGATCAAATTGCAAATCACGAGATTTCAGCAATTGTTACGACCACTGCAATTAAAATCTTCAATCGATCATTGTTGGTCCATTCTTTTGGCCATTTTTCACGTTTGTATTTTCCAGTCGAAATTTTTCTCTCAACGAAATTTCTCGAAAATCTGTGTTAATGTTACTTTTGGAGCAACTTTCACTTCGTCAAGACGAAGTTTCAAATATTATAATCAAATTTGCACTCATGGTTTGACAAATTGACGCGATATCGACCATATTCTTTTTGGTAAACCAACGTATGGTAAATGTTATACTAAACAATAAATACAACAAATTGGTAACAAATAATAAACAATTATTATATTTAACAACTTTCTCAGTCGTGGAAGTTGCGAATTTCATACGGATAACATGATGGCATCAAATATAATTTTGTTCAACATTTTCTCCTAGACAAAGAATTCTATTGCAAAGAAGGAAAAGTATTTAAGAAGATACAACTTGATAAACGAGGTGAGGAGAACAGCAGAGTTGATCAATGCATCCGACCAAAGTACCCTTTTCATCGCAAGGAAAAAAAGATAGGTTTAAGTTTATTTAAACCTTTCTCCGCCGACACAGGGGTGCTAATGCTATCCATTCAATGGCCCGCAGAAAGTAGTTGCACTTCACCTTTACATTCGTTCTCGAGGTAGCATAGTACGAGTTAATGTGAACGCGAAATTCAGCCATTCGGATGTGAATTCGCTGAAACGCGTGAAGGAAGAACATGGGGAAAGAAATTCGGCTCGACTAACACGAAACGCGCCTAATATCCTGGCCTGGATCCTTTCAACGCGAGTCTCAGGAAAAGAAGGAGTAATAAAATTGTGCTATCGACCGACTACAAATCTATTGCCAACTCGAACAGCGGGTGTATTATATACTCGTCCTCGCAAAACGAGTGAAACAAGCACGGTCGACGTGATATTAATGTAACGTCACGTAACTGTACCGTTTCAACTCTGAACTCTGAAGTATAAGTGTGTTAAAAAATGTCTCATCTCAATATGAGTGGTGAGGTATTTTTCAATCCTTAAAAAATTCAAAGACAGAGGTTTATGTTAGTTTTGTTTAGAGATTTCTTCAATGAATGTTGCTCTATCTATTTTTTTAGTTTTAATTATCTTGCGTCATTGTTTCATACATGTTTGGTTGTAAAAAAATTTCAAACGCACTTTGGAATTTTTTTTTTTTACTATGAAAATTTGTACCTCAAGTACCTACTGTAAAGCAGTCTGGAAAAATGAAAAGTATCTTAATTTTCATTCGTACTTTACATTTTTCAATGAGTATCTCGATGCTACTGCAAAATAATTTGCAACAGGTGTAATAGGGGCGAGTGAAGTTTAAAAACAGAGGCCAATAATTTCAAAAATTTGAGGAGACATTTTGTCACAAATATATACCGAACTTTCATTAAATTTTAAGAAACTTGTTTCCTAAATTTTAAGAAACTTCATGCTTTACACGAATTTAGAAAAACTCGTAAAGTTCTGATGTATTAGACTGAAACTCCACCGTTTCATGTTTGACGAAAGACACGAACAAACTTCAAATAGAAAATGCATTCGGTATGAAAATATCATAAATTTAAATGCCTGAAAATTTGTTTCGACGAACGCTTGGAGATTTCTTGCAATTTCTTAGATCGTTAAAAAGATTTTCATAGAAAAAAAAAAAAAAAGAACAAGATGAACGCACGCTACAAACATCGTTATTCAAAAAAAAAAAAAAAAGTTTCACGCAAATCATTGTTGGCAAATGTAACTGACACTGGTAGACCCGTGCTATTAAATAAAATGAATATATAAATATTAACATAATATGTAGGGTAGGGTATAATCGTGCATGGTGCTAACAAAGAGAATCATTCCAATAAACGGCTATAAATTCGTGGAGAGAGTAAATACGATCATACCTTAGACGCGATCGGGTCGAAACTTTATAGAAATGACATTTGACAGTATTACGAAGTGAATATTTTTCTATACGATCGTATTGTTGCGTTACCTCTGAATATTTTATCGTACCAAAGAATTTATTGTACTTTACTAGTGCTGTAGTATTTATTACACACGTTGTATTATAATAATGCAAAGAGCGATAATTAGTTGTATTGTTGTAAAATTGAACGATCATTATGAAAGTAAGTTATTATAAAAAATTGTAACATATACCAGAGTTTAATTACGATTACGTCTATTGTTGCGTAAAATAATATCTTCGTTTATTTATTTTATATATAATAAGTTTATTTCTTGCGTGAAGTATGTATATTTGTTGTGTTGTTATGTTTAAAATGTATAAAAGGCGCGTCGAGAGTGAAAAAAATGAAACCAAAAGTGATTATTAACAGTTGTCACTGATCTTAATTGTATTCACTGATGACCACTATTGTTTAGAAAACTGGCGACTATTATTAATTGAAAATTATAAATGCCAGTTTTGAGCTACTGTTAATAGTTCGTAATTATCGTTGTTTTTAAATATTGTATCTCTAATATTTATTATGACACAGCTAAAGGCTCTACAATTCATAATTGTAAAACGTCTGCTATTGAATTGAACAGCAACAGTGTCTTAATGATAATATCTTCGTAGAAACAATCTTTTTGATATTCGATTTAAGTACAAAATAAGTAAAAAAAAAGAAAAAAAAAAAAAAAAAAAAAAAAAAAAATAGGGAGAGAGAGAGGGAAAGAGAAAGGGGGTGAAAACCGAAGAAACGAAAGTCTTTTGACACGCGTGGAAAGGAAAGAAGAAACAAGTAATCCAGTGAACACGCTGGAAAGTTGCGCTCGTTTCATTGTACGAAAATGTGCGTATGTCGACCGCCGAGTACGAGCAATATCGAGTGATTTCACGTTTCTCTATGCACGTCTTGAAACCGCATACTATCGAGACATACTGTCGCTTTGCGATCTTGTAAATGCACTTGAGCACGCATGTCCTCTCGCGAGCGCCGTCTTTCATACTCTTTTGCTCCCCTCGTGTTGAGAAACAAGAGTGAGCAACGCTCGCGCTTTGTTCGCCAATCCTCCGATTGTGAGTATAATATGGAGTATTTCGCGTCACGCAGAGCCGGGGTGTTCTCTTCGTTTTCCTTCTTCTCTCAGAGACGTAACTTCTTCTTCTGTCTACCGTGGTGACAACTGATTTCTCGATATAGCATAAAATTTAGAAACCGAAGTACCTAGCTTCTGGATCTTGCAGCCGCGTACACGGTTTAGCCTGACTCTTTAGAGATTATACTCGTGTATTTGTTCGGAAATCGCTGCAAGATTCGGAATCGTCACTTCTTCTGTTAACTTCCGTGTGTTATCGGTGACTTCTGTCCTAGCCGGTGGGACCGACTTCGGGCAAAAATCAACTGTCTGTTCAACGTCGAGGAAGATAAAATAGATTATTTCACATAGCACACAGTTCAATAAACTGTAAACGAAAGCAATGAAAGAATATAATGCTATTTTTATATGTTGCATCACCTCTCGTGGTGACCTATAGCTGTACGAACTGTATTTGAGTTACTCCTTTTATTCGTGATTCGTGTATACCGATTGGGCCATTTCGTGTCACACTTCGGGTGATTTCATTTTACGTTCCGATTTTCTCAACGCGATCATAGATGCATCGCGTTCGGATATCTATTGGAGAACTGCTGTTACTTTCACTCTAGACCGTGATTTGATCAATGATATTTTTTATACTTTGTAAATGGAATTTAATATCGTTTGAAATCATGTCGTTAGAAATTGTGAGAAGCATTCTCATATAATTTGATGAGAAATATCCCCATAAATATTAATATCATCACATTAGCAGCTTAGAAATAAATGACAAAAAATATTTCTAAAGATGATCCAAAGGATGCTCTTGCTCACAATTGATCTAGATTACTACATTAAGATTTACTATTATTGTATTATTATTACTATATCTACATTCCTTTTAAGAATCTACCACTATTACTTTACGAAACCATCTGTAAATAAGTATTTTGTATTCCTGCAAAAATAAAATTACGAATCATTAACCACGTATCTAATATTTCTACCACTGGCACTCAGCTCGTGATAATTTCAGACAGGATTTGGACATCTTATTTTCAATTTTATTCTTTTTTATTTTCACAGAACTTCACTTGATGTTGCATGAATAACATATTTCTTTATCTTTATATTTAACTTCGATGTTTTTTTTTTTTTTTTTTTTTTTTTTTTTTTTTTTTTTTTTTTTTTGAATTTCTAATTAGTACTTATAGTATGCGATAATATCATTTAAAATTTTAACATTAACAGCAAAGAAAAATAAACTAGCAATCCATATACACGTAAAAGTATTTAACCCTTGGAATTCCAATAAATAAGCAGCCAGTAACCAGAGGCTTTGGCTGAGGATCCAAACCAAACATAAATATAGTGATCTACGTAAACTTAATCCAAACCGCGGAAGACACACTGGTAAAAGAGACAAATACCAAAAAAAATATTGCGATGTTAGTACTGGATTATACGTCACCATTACCATTGCTTGTGTAAACATTGCAAATGGTAATAGAGACTTGCTTGAACATTTATATGACAATAACAACAGTAATACCAATTGTGGTGAGAACGTGCAAATTTTTTCAATTATGTTAGACGGCTGATTAGCAGATAAATACAGCATGTAAAAGTAAACAGAAAAGTTATGTTTCGTATCTTTGCGTATGACATGATAAATAAGACTTTCATACAGATACTGATAACCATAAAAATAATAATTTATAGCTGTCAAAAAAGATAGTAATGATACACAACTAAATACCAACTTTAACTGATTTTTAGTCGGTATGAAATAACTCTTGTCACGAAGAGAAAAATACATGGGTATACTAAACACTATAGGATATAATCTAAAATGGACTGATAAAGCATGAAACAGACCTGCTAGAATGAATTTATCTTGCAAATATAAATATAAAGTTAGCATAACTAAAAAAACTGATATAGTGTCTGCATTTCCTCTGGTTGAAATTACAATCGTAAAAGGATTATAAAGCCACGTAAAGGCACAAATACGTTGTAATTTTTCATTACAATTTTGTAAAGTTAAAATTTTTTTTATCAAAACAGTCACCACAATATCAATAAAGGAAAATAAGATTTTCCCGAAATTTTCATTTATGAAAATATTTGGTGTTAAAAGTAAAGCCAACAGTGGCGTATAGCGATACGTATCTCGTTCAAACGGAGATAATCCTTCTACCATGTGTCTTGCGGCATCAGTAAATACGTTATAATCTATATCAGTGTACGGAACATGAAAAGTTTCATCATGAAAATTTGAGTAAAAAACTAAAGTTACTCTGAGAATAAAGGCTAATGCGCAATGTGCTTTAAATGATAATTCGCTCATTTTTAAATATTTAAATGTACTTAGACATAATTTTTCACATTAAAAGAAATTCTATTTCTTTATAACTTTGTATTGTTCTTCGCAGCAGCTTTCATTAAACATGCCTTGAATTCCTTAAACTCACTTTCACAATCACCTTTTTGCAAATCAGACTTGGCTAATACACATGCAGCATATTTAGCTCCAGATTCATGGCACTGTGCAATGATAACTGGATACTTTCTAAATCGCTCTTTGGCTTTTTTTACTGCTTCCATCTTTAACTACATCACATTATTTCCTACATATGAATGTATATTCCTATATATATGTATTTACTATTTATTAATACATTACTTGTATCAAATCATATTTATACACGCTTGGTTTTTGGAATTTCTGGTGACCGTGCAAACTGATAAATACTTGATAACAGAATAGCTGAACCTGCTATAACATAAACTGCTATCGTTCTTTTCCTTTTGGCATCTTCTAAACGGTGAAGAACAAATTTCGTGCGATTACTCATGATGAATATTCTATTTCTGTGCTTTCCTCTGAAACAGAACCAAATCATGAATTATTAAATTAAAAAACATTTTAGTAATAAAATAATTACATGTAATGCAATACGTTATTTATACATACGTAATCTACTGTATTATGTTCGTATGGTTTGGAAGTGTCTATACCATCACAGACTACTGAAATAGTAGAATGTTTGATGCAACACTGCCTAATTTCCTCTAGAACTTCCTCACAACGTGACGGTTGATAAACGTTATCTGAAGTTGAATAATTAATCAATATGTGTTGTGTAATTTAAATGCAATCATTGAGGTTAGAAATAGCAAATTTCATAATTACAAGTGACATTAACAATACAAACCTTTCAAACACTGTTGTAATTTACACGCAAACTTTTTACACGGATCAGTAGTCGTCATACGAAAAAATCAAATGGAGTTATAGATATGCAATCGTTTAATGATGTAAGTACAGCTTATGCAATCAACAGTTGCAATTGAATCGATCGTAAATTGTATTACAAATCTAATGCACATAAAAAAGTATTGCAAAATTAGGTTATAAAAACTCAGGAAAATACTATTAACAACGTATTTAAGTTCTAACTTTCATTATGATGGACTTTTAGTAGAACATGAAAGATACATCCGATATTCGACTTACCTCGCGTGAAGCAATGCCGATAGATGGCATTCTAAACGTATTTTGTCATAGCAGCCAACAAAACTTTCATGTACACATAGTTATTAACGAATGCGTTAGGTTATATTATAAAATCCTTTGCTAATATCAACAAAAGTACAACAATGTTGGGAAAAATTAAAACGAAACAGGAGAAAGGAGGTAAATAATAAATCTATTAATCTATTGCTTTTTCAACATTATATTTATTCTGTTAAATAGGTTCAACATTTCTCATAGGTTATATTTTTATTTGTTAATATTGTATATAAATATATAGATGTCATGATTTATATGGAATAATTTTTATTATTTCATAATTTGTCCAGATGTCATAATTTATAAAATAGCTCATTAACAAAATTTGTATTTCATTAAATAAAATAATATTACTTTCATATTGAGCAAATTCATCCTCTGATTAAATTTATTTTTTTTTTTTTAGAAATTATTGCATATAGCGAATCAGCTGTTGTAAATAATGCTGCCGTGGTAGAATATTGTAGGATATCAATGGCAGCATTGTCAGGAAGCACAGCTGGTTTATTAGGATTAACTGGATTATATGGCTTTGGTTTCTACATTTTTGCTGTATTTGGTTTATGGGTAAGAACAATTCTCCAAAATTATTTAATAAACACTAAGTAGTACGATATTTTTGGTAGGCAATGTTATTACTAAAGGCCGGAGGTCAATGGAAAAAATATTTTATAAGCAGACGAAATCTTTTAACTAGTGGATTTTTTGGAGGCCTTTTCGTATCCTTTATATATGGTTCAAGAAAGAAAAATGGTTCGAGTATTAAATATTTATTAACAGGTATTTTCCTTAGCAAAATTTATTATAATCGTATAAAGACATATGTACTGTTTTGGACGTATCCTTTTAAACAATTGAATATTTTTATTTAAACCTAAGAACGTGTTACTTATTTATATATCTCGTTATTGTGCTTCAAATTTATATATTATATATTTTCTTTAATGTAGCATCAGATTTCTATATGGTATGGTACATGTATACTGATTGAAAAGATGTTTAGATTTAAGGGTTTATATTTTTTAACTAAATATGTCGTTAACTAATTAAATATGTCACAAACAATTGCCAGTTGCTGGACAGAGTAATAATATTGTTGATAAAGCACTATGTGATTTATTGTATATGTATGTACATAGAACACTGTCAAAAATACATTTATTCCATCTGTTCCATCTGTTTGACTTCGTTTATTATTATACTATTTTATTATTCCTATCAGGTATAATAATTATAAATGCAGTTTATATATATATATATTTAATCTTCCGTTTTTATAACATACATGTAATAAATAACATGGTATACAAAGAATATAAACAAAATATTATAAAATTTTAAGGATGAATTATTATCTAATATGATAATGATTTATTGAACACAATTCTTTTAAACATTCAAAATATCATTAAAATAAAATCCTTTATTCGACTATTAAAATGAATAAACATATACATTCTCGTATTAAACATTTCATTTTGAATATAAAACTGATTTATCTTATCTATCTGACTTATATTTAATTATCTGTACAATATATTTTTCAATTGATCCTTAGCAATACTTGAAATGTTGCAGCATACCTCCAAAAAAAGTAGTTTACAATGATATCGCTTTGTGCTTAACATGCACACATTTTTATTATATTTCGTTTCAGTAGGTGTTTGACAATATTCTAAAACATTCTACCAAAAATTCGATCGAAATTCCAAAACTTTGTTGGCAGTGGAGAGATAAAGTTTCATTTCTACCAATTCCGCTCGATATCGTTGTAATAATTTAATTTTTTCATATAAGTGAGCATATTTTTCTTCTGCGTTGCCGTACAAACAGTTGAAGAAAGAACATAAGCATTCTTCAAAATCAAATTTTTGTTTCGGAACTTTCCTCTGGAACAGGTATGCTCTCGCGTTTACAACTTTCCGAAATGTCTTCGAGAGGTGTTCCCATTTCGAGACCCTCTAATTTCCTTTCTTGATCCATTCTGTCCAGTTCATTTTTACTCAGATGATAAACTATTCCAGCTCCATATCCATCGCCCAAAACGTTGATCGAAGTCCTGATTCGATCCCTTCGAAAAATTAAGATATGTTATTCAATCTAGTTTTCTAACGCTTTGGTCTAAACAATGCACTTACAACATCCAGTCAACTGCAAACAGTAGAGAAACATCATTTGTCGGTAGACCCAAAGCTGTGAGTACTATTAACATTGTAATCAAAGCTGAACTGGGAATACTTGCTGCTCCTATACTCGCCAAGGTAGCTGTAAGGCTATGTAGATCAAGGAATATCATGAATAAATAGTAAACTTGGGCATACTTCTGTAACATCGATCATACAGACCTGACTGTTATAACTTCACCCATTCCTAATGAGATTCCATTCATTTGGGCGATGAAAATCGCAGCAACTGCCTCATAAAGAGCCGTTCCGTCCATGTTCACCGTAGCTCCGACTGCTACTACGAATCGCGTTACACGTGGATCGATTTTATTGTTTTCTTCGAGGCATCGGAAAGTTATAGGCAAAGTCGCAGCGCTAACGTCATTAGAACATACATACATTGTAATGTAACAATTTTCACCAAATTTACAGAAAAGGAGATATCAATTGGTGATACCTTGACGCTGTTCCCAAGGCTGTAATCCAAGCTTGCATCATACCCTTGAAAAACACGCCAGGATTCTGTCGAGTTAGAAACCAAAAGATCGTTGGCAGAGTGATTATGGCGTGAATCAATAAGCCCAATACAACCGTCACCATGTACAAGCCCAACATCTGAGCAGTTGCTGCCAAATTGTTGATCGACATTATTTTGCCAGCTATCAGACACATGATTCCGAATGGAGAATACCTGCGTGAGATTAAGAATCCACTATCCTGTCTTTTGTTCACGTCAAATTACACAATCAGATAAACAGCAAAGGAATCGCTATCAGGCTCAAAATTAACTTGTATTTCGATCGCTCACCACATCACGATAATACCGACAAGCTTCATGATTATTTCGTTCAGAACCACGAAGAAATCGACCATCAATTTCCCTCGGGAGCCAATCTGTCCAGCAAGGAGACCGAACGTGATACAGAACACTATCATGCCCATTACGTTCATCCCATCCTTGTATACTAATGTCGCCTCTTGGACTTGATTAATTTCATTTGTTCCTATGGCCACCACTTCCTTCGTCACGTAAGTGGTTTGCGCCTGCTGGAAACACGCTTGCACCAAATTTTCCGGCATCATGTTTCTAAAAATGGCATTCGTCGATAACGATTGACGCGGCTCGTTACGTATTTCACGTACCTAATTATGTCAAGGATCGCATCTAGCGTGGATATTTTCGTGAAATCCGTCTTGGGCGCGGTTATGGTGGTCTTAATCCTAGGATCACCGGGATGGATCATAAGCACCATTATGATGCCAACTATGGCCGCAAGTATGGTCGTTACGGTGTAATATATCAACGCCCTGTATCCCATTCTTCCCGAACCCTTAGGATCTAATTGCGCCATTCCTAGAAAAGGGGGGAGAACTTGAAGAAAGAGACCAGCCGACTGCGATGATTTATTGGATATTGCATAATCACCGGAGATAAGCGACGAAACAATGAGTGGCAGAATGAACATCTTCAATACGCGCATAAGAAGCTCTCCAGGGAAGCTGACGAGAGTGATGGATTGTGGCGAAGGATTGGCTAATCGACCAAGGAATCCAAGAATAAGACCCACGAGTACTCCCGCGATTGTAAAGACCAAAAGTGTATTCTCTCCTAACCAATCCACTACCTATGTTCATGTCCAAATACGATGTGAGTGAAATAACAAAGAAGAAAACAAAAAATGTCGAAAGAAGGGAAACATATGGGTACAACTAACTAGTTGTAATCTATCAAGCGGTGTCTTCTTGTCGGGGCGGACATTTTCTTCCTCCACGGTCGTTATTTTCTCGATCTCGTCGGAGCATGACCTAGAAATTGTTCTAGGTAAAAAAAAAAAAAAAATCAAACCGCAAAGAGGTCCTGAGAAGTTCACAGATCTTACATTTGCGCTTCTTTAATTTCCGAAGCGCCCCTGAGAACCGCGACGGCTCCAGATATACGTTTCCCAAGAGACATCGTGATCGATTTGATAATACGTCACTTTAAGAATTCTTGAGCAGTCTTCCTCTGTACGCGAGGAAGATCACGGAGAACTCGTATTCGTTCATTCCGCGGCATTCACCGCTGCGGCATCTGCATTTGCAAATCAGAGAGATCGTCACTGTATGAATTCCCTTCAACTGAAAAAGAACTTCGCGTTCTCCTTGTACATCGTTTATCAATCGGTCAAAGCTAAAAAGCGAATACTACGAAGCATAAAAGAAAAATCGACACAGCGAGAGAACGTAGAAGAGTAGATTTCCCTGGAGAACTCCCCACACCTGAATCCGCAATAGATGCACCGGTTTCGGGATCACTGCACCAATAAGACGAAATCGTACAACGAGCTAAATGGCATCCGTAACCGTGGATCTTGGCTGGTCTTTTGCGCGCAATGCACTGCCGAGTGACTACCGCGTGATCGAATACCCGGGACTTGGCGGACTAGGTATCGCGTCGTTACGATCTGCCAACACGTAGATAATGTGCTCCATCCAGGAAGCTGATTAGAGTTGGTGAGGGGTCAGAGGGTGAATACATCGTAAGAGTAAAGGGAGACAGATCGGAGAGTAACAAAGATAACTGGCTACAGGAAGAGGGCACTCATCACAACGGGTCGCACGGCACTGAATGAGCAGAAGGGAGAAGAATATGTACCACGCGCGTCTGTTTCGCAGAAATAGACCCGTCACTATTGAATCTACGGCATCGGCTAAATTGCTCTAAATGGAGAATTTGAACAGTTCATCCCCCATGTTGATACACAACCCCCTACGAAGTGACTAAAATGTGTTATAATGTCATCGCGTCATATGAAATGCTGTGATATATTTGCTGGTTACGCGATTTTTTTTACGTTTTCTTTTCCCTGTAAGTAAAATGCATACGAAATAAATTTACGGGCACTCTTTTAAAGACGTCGTTGTGTCTTAACAGGTTAATACGTTTCAAGTAGAAAAGCAGATGCGAGAGAAAAGCGTGGTTGTAGGCGTAAACGTTGTACACTGCGTGCACTTGCCACTTGCGAAACTCATTAATTCTATCGAATTAAACATAACATCATAAATTGCGCCGTAATGCTAGACTGAAAAGTGAATTACGATTATGATCTACGAAAGTGGACGCTGTGTATCAATTTCTCTTGCTTTACGTTATTTTAACAGGAAATTTGAATCTGTGTTGGATTTGATTAATTCATGAAATTATGGGAGATGCATTATCGCAATATATATTCGTATCGAATCATACGATACAAAATTCGAAATTAATCTGATGTATTTTACAGTAATTACGAACGTCGGAAACACAGATTCGAATTGGAACGTTCATGACAGATTATTTTGAAAGCATGTAGGATATGGGCCAATTTGTAGGGCCCCTTTGTATATCCGTTGGGGGGTAACCCAATTTCTCGAGTAATGACGGCTATAAGTGACTATATGTATAGTAATATCGAGTTCACGATGTAGATGTGCAATACATGAGTAAGTTATCTGTCACCTCGACAGACTGCTTAACATTTTATTACACGTACTGCATAAAAGATGACCCTAAACGCAAAAAAATGTATCTCTTAAGAATGAATTGCGAATAAAAAGTTAGAAGACTTATGAAAAATTGATAAATGTGAACGTCAAGAATATTTCAAAATATTTCGATTTATATTTCTCATTCAAAAGTTGCATATTGATGTGCAATATATTTCCATGCAAACGCATGCAAAATGCATCTATCTGGTAGGAATGATTTGCGAAAATTCAGAAGTATAACACGACGTGCTAGATTTTTTAATACTAATTTAGATAATATCAATATGCATTTTAACAGACATATTTTCAAGATGAGGTGGGTGGACGTAGCCCTTAAAATGAGAATCATTCGCAATAGATCCATTCTCAAATCTTCGTTTCGAGCAAAGAAGTTCTTGTTGTAAATCTCTTCATTCTATCGCTCTATCTATTTCAATCATAGTGAGAACATGTTTAACAAAATAATGAGGATATTTATATTATTAACGGTGTTTAATATAGTTTACGCGTATCAGAGAAACTTTTGGTCGAAGATCGAAAATACGCAAAGACAAGGGTAAGATCTGCATCTGTGTTTTTAAATATGAATCAGTAGCTAAACGTTTACAGCACAAATTCTATATTTCTCCTTTCTGTAGACCTAACGTCTGCGCTATAGAAGTAAACGATGATATAAATTATGCTTATTACACTGAGAGCAAGCAGTGGAGTCCTCGAAAAATTTGTGGCAAACCTACGTAAGCATAATTTTACTTTCTGCTACTTTGCTTTCAATATGATGCATATTCAGCTTTCGTTTGCTTTGCAGATTCGTAAGATACGACTGTTGCGCAGGATATTACAAAGTCGCTGGGTATCCTGGATGCACAGGAGGTATTAGATGCAATTTTATCGAATAGATATTTGTTTTCAAGCTCAATCATACTTCCGTTATATTTCTTTCAGTGAAACCATTGATAAATCTCATAGAAACAACGCGACGGATAGGTTCAATAAAATTTGCAAAATTAATCGAGAGTTCGACGTTTGCGGAAGAATTGCAGAGTGGTCCACCCTTAACATTATTCGTACCATCCAACGAAGCTTTTGATGTACATATGTCTAATTTAAATGTATAACGTGTAATCATTTAATACATTTTGATCATTTTACTTTTCAGAACTATTTAAAAGTAAAAGGTATTCGTCAAGAATGGTTGTATAATGGTAACAGATATGTAAATTTAATTGCGAATCATATAGTAGACAGACGCGTATTATCAAATCAATGGCAAGCGAATCTTTTAATTCCATCGCGATTACAAGGGAACGTTTTGAGAATCAATAAATTTTCTAGCGGAGTAAGTAACACGTTGAATGCTTATGTATGCAATTGTTCAATAAATGCTATCTTCTTCGTAGATGGAAACGGTGAATTGTCATCGAATTATTCGCAAGGATCAAATTGCCACTAATGGAGTTGTGCATGTAATCGACGGTGTTCTAGATCTGGCTTTGGCACAAAATTCAGACATAATCGAGCTTGCTTCTAGAGATGGTAGATTCGAAATATTTACAAAAGCCTTAGAAAACAGCGAATTAGGGAATAGAATTAGATTGAGTGAAATACCGTGTACTATATTCGCACCAACGGATCAAGCCTTCCATCATATTCCTAAAGCGCAATTGACCGACATGTTGGAAAATCCAGTTGCATTAAATGGTAATGAAATTATTTCGGATGCATTTATGTATGTTTTTTCTTCTATATTTTATATTATTTTGTTTAGCATTAATTGCCCATCATATCGTAACGCATCCCGTATGCATGCCAAATATAATTTCGGAATATCACGCAAGCACGATGCAACGACAAGAGTTAAAATTAAATTGCGGTCCATACGGGCCCGTTGTAGACAACACAAACATAAAAAATGAAATGTATCACGGAAAAAATGGATTGCTTTATGTTCTTGATCGTGTGTTACTACCGGATCGAGGTAAATAAATTTTTACGCGAAAAATGTTCAAGAAAATTCTAAGAATCTCTTAATATGAATTACATATATTCCAGCTAAAACAATTTTGGACGTAGCTAAGGAGGAAGGACTATTTACATTCCTAGAAATAATTAAAGCAGCTGAATTGGAAGAAACTTTGAGACACATGAAACACTTCACAATGTTTGCACCTTCTGAGACAGCAATGTATTGTATGTATTCAAATTTTACTACTGATAAACTCAAACGAACATATTTTGTTTCTTAACGTAAGATGCTCTTTTATAGCCCTATCAAATCAGAAACTTATAGAATTGCAAAGAAATCGAAAGACTGCTCGGAACTTTGTTCTTAATCACATAGTTACGGGAACATATTTTACTGATGAAATTAGTAGCAATCAAGTAAGTTAAGTATAAAATATTCGAACATATTTATTGGTAATTTTTCAAAATTATAATTCATTATAGATTGCCAGAACTCTTGAAATAGGAATTCCATTACGCTTCCAAGTTTACCGTGGTAATTTTGGAATAGAAAACGCATTAATTATTAAAGCTGATAGAGAATGCAGCAATGGCGTTTTACATGTTATAAGTCACATTTTACATCCTGCAGAAGAATCTTTAGATTATATTTTAAGAAGAGAAGGCAATTTCAGGTAACTTGTTTCCAGAACACAAGAATTCGGAAAGTAATGAAAAATATAAGTGAAAAATTATTACAGCATTTGGTTGGACGCTATGGAAAGAATGAAAAGTATTCAACCACAAATATATGATCAATTTAAGCGCGCAAATTCTTCGTGTACGTACTTCGTTCCCTCGGATGAGGCATTCAGACAGCTAGGAAATGCCAAACTTCAAAAATTATTGGAAGATAGGAACTATTTAACAAAAGTAATATTATTTCTATGTACAAGTTGATTCAATCATGAATGTTTTTCGTTGTTTATTTTCAGACACTGCAGAATCATATCGTGGATAATATGTTACTTGCTGAAAGTTTTATGCCAGACCTGCAGTACACTGTCAGAACTAAAGGGAACCCAATAAATATTATGAGAAAAAATAATAGAATTTTAGTAAGTAATCTTTTAATGATTAATAAACATTAGAAAATGAACGTCTTACAAGATATAATTTTTAGGTAAACGATGCAACTCTTGTAAAGAGTGACATTTTAAATAAAGCTGGTGTTGCACATGAAATAAATTCAGTCTTATTACCTGATCAATGTTCTAATGGGTATAGAAGAATACACGATGGAACTATTACAAGGAAAGTGTGTCTTTGAGATGAATAATTAATTTATGTTACTTAGTTACGATAATGTGTATTAGCACTTAATTACGATAATATGTATTATAATAATATATATTATATATATTATTTATGCACTTATATACTATAATATGTAATCATTTATAATAATATAGAATTATTGCAATTAAATGTTTTATTAGCACTTACTACTTCAAAATATTTAACCATTCTTTCATTTTTGTTCAAAAAGCATAGTTTCTTTTTAGTTACATTTATACAGTTGGCTACACTTGTATGAATATTATTTGCAACACGTGCGCTTAATAAATATTTGTCAATATTATTATGTTTGTATTTGCATGGCATTATGACTCTTGATTCGAAAGAAGAACGATATTTTTATTACAATAGTTTAGCCATTTTATTAAAAGCTGTCGAAAATGAACGCACGACAATAGATCTTCGAAATGAAGCCTCAGTTTACGGAACTGTAGAACATGCAGACGCGTAAGTAATTTTCCCACGTATCTTATGATTATTGACCTAATATTGTATACACATATAAATATTTCGCTTTTTTTTCCAGTTACATGAATGTTGTAATGAGAAATTGCGTCTTCACAGATCCTAGAGGGGATTCATACAGTTACACTATGTTCTTTGTGCAAGCAAGAAATATTCGATTCGTTCATATTCCACCAAAAGTAAGTAATTTTGAAATATGAGTTATGTACTACACATAATTTTTAATTTTTTGCAATGATATTGTAAATGAATATATATAAACTTTTTATTGTACTTGTTGAATGTTTTTTATAGTATTAGGTATATTATAATATTAGTTATATGGTATTTAAAGTATGTTCTTTTATGGAATTTGCCATTATATGAAAATTTTATGTTTTGTGGGTAGATAATAATATGCTAGAAAAAAATTTAATATATTTTGTTGCGTTTTTATATATTATTGTTGCGTTGCCTAGGTATTTTTGAATTCATAGGTTGCATATCGGATAATAATAATTTCAAGTACTTACAAGTTGAGGATAATTCTGAAAATATTGTTTACTAACGTACAAATGTACATGTATGTATTATGTGCTATGTACTTAAGTGATCCTAATAATTATAAAATATATAATTGAATTAATAAAATATACAATTAAATTGAAATGATAAGAACTTGGTATCCATTTTACAAATCAGTAATATCTTGTTTACAAGTACAGAGTATTTTGAGATACAACACTAGTGATAAATTAAAATTTTTCACACATTTTCGGATTCCCACAAATTTGAAATATTTTAATACAACAGCATCAATTATTCCATCAACACAAGTTAACATGAGTGTATTTAAGTTCCTTGATTACAACTGTATTGGATTTGACTTGGACAATACACTTTTGCATTATAATGTGACAAACATGGTACATTTGATATATGGAACTTTAGCTAATTATTTAGTAACAGAAAGAGGCTATGACTCTAAATATTTATTAAAACCATTAGAAGATAAAGACATAGACTTTATTCAGAAAGGATTAGTTTTAGATTTTGAAAGAGGAAATATACTTAAAATAAATGCTAATGGTATAATTCAAAGAGCATGTCATGGAACTAATTTATTAAGTATTGAAAAGATTAAAGAGATATACCCCGAACAGAGATGGGAGGCTACAGATGCTTTTTGTAATGACATGTTATCTACATGGAATGGCCCTTTATCAATGAAAATGAGAAGTTTATTAGATAATTTTGATATTTCCTTATCTCTTATTTTTGCAAGGTTAATAGATGCATTTGATAAAGAACAAGGAGGCCCTCTTAATGAATATAATATTTGGCCTGATATGTTAGATGGATTGATTGAAATGTTTAACAGAGATCATTTTAAGATAGGCAAAGGCCACTTTTTTCCTAGTCTCAGGGAGAATCCTGATAAATATATGTATAAATGTACTGCAAGAACTATCACTTGGCTTCAGGAATTAAAAAAACATTGTACTACTTTTCTTATTACTGGATCAAATGTAGATTTTGCTGATTTCACTGCTACTTATGCTCTTGGAGAAGATTGGCAATCTCTATTTGATATTGTTATTTGTTATGCAAAAAAACCTGCCTTTTTTACTGAAAAACGTCCATTTTTTAATATTGTAAATAAAGAAGAAGGTAATATCATAGAAAGCAAAGATTTAAAACGAGGTGGTATATATAGCCAAGGTAATTGGAAAGAACTTACTGAATTTCTTGAAAATATATCTGGCAGACAAAATCCTCGTTATTTGTACATAGGTGATAATCTTTTACAAGATATTTATGTACCAAATTCATATGTACAATGTGATACAGTGGCTGTAATCGAGGAACAAATGTCTGAAGGAATGGTTCAGCAAAAATTATCACATCCAGATGAGAAAGTGTTAAATTCAACACTTTGGGGCTCATATTTTTGTTTAAAAGATGCTAAAATTAATATGAACTCATTATGGGGACATGTTATTAAAAAATATTCAAAACTTTGCATACCTGAAATAGGTTTAATAGCCCAACAGCCATTAGAAAAATCTTATTTGTGTTTTAATGACGAAAAATATAATGGATATTATCCTGCAGTACCACTTAGTATATCTGCATTTTAAATTTACAAGTTAATCACATGTGATAAATATACTTTTTGTTAATCAGTAAAAGAGAATTTTATAGTCTTATGTTACATCATACGTTATAATATTGTTTGTAATGTATTCTTAATTTAAGATACGTATTATACCAGCTATCAAGGAACAATTGCAACGTTTGGTAGGGCACAAGAGAGATTTAACACATACTAAACGTACATTTAAAACAAAACGTGCAGAGCAAAAGCAACAAGAGGGACGAGCAGCAGTGGAGGAAATTTTAGAGAATAGAAAAAAGAGAGACCAAAAATTGAATGATTAAAACAAAACTGATTTAAAAGTAATAAATCACAGATTGATCATTTTACAGTATTTTTATTTACAATTTAATTTTTCATGTATAAAAATAACTTTTATACAAACATGCATTGCACAAAATACAGTATAAGATAGTATAAAAGTGATAATTTTGTACAAATTTTAAGTACAATTATCAGTAATCGACATATAAACAAATATAAATAAAATAAATTTATTTAGTTATATCTATTAACACCTTGCTATTTTCAACATACCATTATAGCCTCATATACTTTTTTATTATAATCATATAATAAATATTTAATGATTTAACAGGTTTATAGTAAAAAGATTATCTCTTCATAATTGTGAAAAAAACTTTATATTATATACCTATATACCTATATACCTATATACCTATATACCTATACATATTTTGTTATAAAATAATAATGCACATAAATAAAATTTTATGTTTGTAGAATAAGTAATACCTAACTGGATGAAATGTTTGTTATTTTCTTTGAACAGCAATTGCTATTCCCATTCCTCCACCAATACATAAGGCTGCAACACCTTTGTTTCCATCAATTCTTTCTAATGAATGTAATAAAGTTACTAATATTCTAGTACCTGTAACAGAATATACTTAAAATATATATATGTGTATATACTACAAATACATATATGTATTTTCAATTATTTTGATTTTATTGTCATACCAGATGCACCAACAGGATGGCCTAAAGCAATAGCTCCACCGTTTATGTTAACTTTATGAAGATCTAAACCAAGAGTTCTTACACAAGCTATTGCTTGCGCTGCAAAAGCTTCATTCAATTCATATAAATCTACTTCTTCTTTTGTCCATTTTGCTTTTTGCAACTGAAATATTACTTTTTTTTATTGCACGAATTTGCAAATCGTTATTAAACATTCGTCTACTAACCACTAACTCAATTGCTGGAATAGGACCTGTGCCCATAATTTTTGGTTCTACTCCAACTTGAGCTACTGCAACAATTTTAGCCAGTGGAGAAAGTCCTTTTTTTATAGCAATCTCTGCTGACATAAGAACTACTGCTGCTGCTCCGTCATTGATGCCAGAAGAATTACCAGCTGTAACTGTACCTTCAGCCTAACAATGAATCATTGTTTTATGATTAAATATTTCAATTTATGAAAAAAAGAACATAAGTAATTAATCATACTTTCAAAAAGGCAGGTTTTAATTTTTGAAGGCTTTCAACAGTTGTTCCAGACTTAGGAAATTCATCTTTATTCACAATAATAGATTCTTTCCTAGTAGGTACAGTCACAGGAATGATTTCTTTGGTAAAATGGCCTGCAGTAACTGCAGCCTGCACTTTTTGTTGAGATTTAGCTGCAAACTCATCTTGTTCTTCTCTACTTACTTTAAAGTCTTTAGCAACATTTTCAGCTATATATACATATATATAATATAATTATAAGGTTTAAATTATATAGTTATAATAAAAGAATTTTGATATGAAAGAGATGTATCAATTACAATTTTTATACCTGTTATTCCCATATGAATTCCGTGAAATGCATCTGTCAAGCCATCAAGCAAAATATGATCTGCTAAATTACAATCTCCTAATTTTATACCATCTCTAATTTGTAATATATGAGGACACTGGCTCATACTTTCTTGTCCACCAGCTATAACTATCTGGCTTTCTCCAGCTCTTATAGATACATAACCATTCAAAACTGCTCTAAAAATATATGTTTCTTGTAAATTGTATTCATAAATTATAACATGTAGAAAAATTTAAAAAGTCTCATTAAACATTTCTATTACTATTATGCTATTACTTATCACATGAATTAATGATATACATGATAGCACATAATTAAAAAAAGCTTAAAAAGACATTACACTTACTTTAAACCTGAACCACATAGCATATTAATTGTATAAGCAGGTACAGATATAGGAATACCAGCTTTCACTGCTGCTTGTCTTGCCGGATTTTGTCCTTGACCTGCTGTTAATACCTTTAAAAAAAATCTTAAATATATTTTAAAATCGTTACTTTCATCAGATTTGTATTAAATTATATGTACATATTATGTACAGGTTTTTTTTGCATTCATCAAATTAACAAATAATACTTACATATTCAATAATTTGAATTAATTAGTGTTAAACATAAATATAACTTCAAATTAACATTTGAAAATAATATTTATATATTCAATAATTCGAATTAATATTAAACAAACATATAAATAATCTTAATTTACCTGTCCAATAATTATTTCAGAAATATCCATAGGTTCAATATGAGCTCTTAAAAGACTCTCTTTAATGACTATACTTCCTAAATCTGCTCCTTTTAATGATGATAAGGAACCACGAAAAGATCCTAAAAATAATAAAATATTTTATAAAACAATGAAAAAAAATTATTGTGATAGAAAAATAAAACAAAATATAAAATAAAAAATATATATTATTGTGCTATAGAAATAAAATACAGAAATAAAAACAATACAAAAATAATAATTATAAAAAAATATAGGAATCATTTAATATAACAATAATATAATATATTATTATGATTTGAATGTAATATTTTTATTTTAAATCATAGTAACAAAATATAAGTATTATACTTGGATATAAATGTATAAATAAATACTGTTATTTTAAATTGAAAAATTTTATTTTGTTAGAATAGAATTAAATAATTTGTTAGAACAAATTTAAGATAACAAAATGTCTTTAAAGGTATGTTTAACACTTTTTTAATTTTCGAAAAACACTTTTTCATTACACTTTTCATTATAGAAAAAAATAATTATTAATTTAAAATTTGATTGTTTACATTATGGCATTTAAACTGGGTTGGTAATATAATATTGAATAAACGTTATTATTTTTAATTATTGTATTATTCAAAATCGCAATGAACAAATTTATACCTATGGGTGTCCTGACTGCCGATATTATTACAACGTCACTGTGGTTCATGTTGAAAATTTCCTAAATATCACGTCTGAACCTCTGAAAAACCGGACGAAGACTACCGCCACGAACCGATGTAGCAGAAATAAGTTAGAAATACTAGCAATACCTATACCAGTAACGGCTTAATGAAAGTATGTCAATCGAAATGTAGGTGCATTCTTTCCTAGATAGTTCCACGTATGTCCGATTGAACGCGTTGCACTACATTTTTTATTCACTTTATCTTACATATTTTATTTTATTATGTTATTCATTTCATTATTCATTTCATTATTATTTTCACTCGAACGAACATTTTATACGATTAGTGTCGAGATCTCTGCTGTTTCAGATGTGATACGTTCCTGATCAACGTCATCGGCTGGTTAACTTCTAATTCGGCGTACAGGTGGCGCTGAACCACCAATTGTGAGGTCGCGGTGGTGCTCGTTTGTTTTTACCCAGCGTGCATTGTGAACAGTGACTGGTGCTAAGATGGCCGACAACAAGGAGGAGATTTCGGAGCTCGTCGAAAAGCGAGGTATTTATCACAGTTGTTGGATTTATTTTTCGTGATCACCGTTTAGAGTAGAAGCCCGATTCACGGCGAGCGTGTCGATGATCTCGGACGGACGGTATGATCCGTAGTTGTGATAAAAATCACGCCATCTGCACGCACGGTGTTCAGGAGGAATGATCGCGAAAATCGACGTGAATATACTAACGAATCGGGCCTGTTTTCCGTGTCTCTCGCGTTCCTAGCGTTATCCACGAATAGTTAACCTAGCTTACGTTGATGGGGACGTGTCTGTCAACGCGACGTCAATTTCGACCAGCGCCAAACATGCCACGATTTGACAGGCTACGAGCACATTCGGTTGCACGACACCCTTCGTACAGTGTGTGTAGTACATGCGAGCAGACAGAATACCGTGCTCGTTCTCATATGTCCGCCTAAGCGCTATGCTCGTTACTCATTAAGGTCATAACGCCGACGGCCTTGCAATTCGCACCGTCGCTAAAGTAATCTCACTCGAGATTACCGTTATCTCTTACCGCGAATTTATTGCCGGCTGATTCGTCTATAACATCTACCAATGCGCGTAGTGTGCGCGTGTTGCCTATGGGTTAGGTTTCCAATCACGGTACGTCGACCACATTCGGTAGCGAATTTGCCAGTGTTTTCGAAGATACGACACATTCGGCACGCACTCGGCTGATAATAAAACGCATGATGTCACGATCAATTTCTTTTTGGCATAAATGCCCCTATGATCGATTGCCACTTGACGTTACGTGCTGCCGTTATGTCTTGTGGAATTTGATTTTCGATATGTCGTCCACGTTTGAAACACATTGAACATGTTTAATTCGTAAATCTCCTCGTTTCCACTTTTGATAAAAGACATTTTAAGTACGCGCACATTCACAGAGCTGTAATGTTTGTTTTGATGTCGGGGGAAATTACCGTGTACAGTAACACGTGGTGCGTGTTTCTTCCGACAATTTAGCTGTCGCAACTGTACAAAACAAGAACCACGTTATCTTTATTTCTATAACCTAACGTCTGTTTATCAGGCTGGTGCGTGTTTAACATTGTCATTCGTGAATGTATCGAGCATGTATGTAGATCAGCAAACTCAGTCATTTGCTCGATATGTAATTATCGTTCATCGGCAATCGAGTGGCTTTTAATATGTACCGACTGTTGTTTCTCCGATCGTTCAATGGGTAATTGTTTCCCTTTTCCGTGGGAACGATATTCTCAAGCGTACGGGCAGCAATGAACGGAACGATCAACCGGTGCGATTAGCATCACAGAATGATCAATCGAGATTTCTGCTCGTCTTTTGTACATAATGCGATTAACTGTTACATGCGTCGTGGTATTGTGCGGCAAGGCTCGCATCGGTGTGCCTGGTTGCGCGTCGAACCAGTTCCCATGCGTCTTTATTAGAATTTTCTCTCTCCGTGGACGTCTCTTCACGGTTGCGCCTTTAATATGGATCAGTCCTGGCGTGCAGACATCTTGGTGAAGAGCAACGATATCGAACAATTCATTTTCGCGTGAATCGTGAGATGTGGCGCTCCCAGGCATCGCGTGACTCTCTGTTCTCCGTTCTCCTCGCCACATTTTTTCCGTTTAATATCCGCTTAATCCATTCGGCTACTCCTTTGTCGTTATTCGTTTCGCTGATATTCCAGAAACATCGCGATGATAACGATCTTTCGTAGACTAACGGATCGATATTCTTGCTTAGTATATTCTACCTGTGTCCCGTTTCAACGAGCTTTTCTAGCAAGTTACACGCGTTCTATATCTACGTTTGATTTTAACGTAACGATCATTTTTGTTTTTGCATTAAAAATTTTTTTTAGTAAAATCAGATGTGATGTAACATTTAAGTCGAAACATTCACTGTGACAAACATATAGTTTCTGCTGAATGACAGTTAATTTTAGAGGATACTTGAATAGAGGATACTTAAATTTCTTTCCTTTTTGCTCGCTTTACGTGTATCTTTGTCGAGCTGTTTTTCTATTGTTGGATCGTGTCGACCAGCTGACGTTAGATTCTTATTTTTCGCTGAATTTTAACGGAAGTTGGTCATTTAATGCTCCACGAGAGAGCACATCTGTCCGGCTATCGGAAACCAAGTATCGGCTACTCCAATAACGTGATTTTCCAAATTATTTCCGATGACGTATCGCGAAGAATATTCATGTACACTTGATGGTGCCATTTACGTTCGTGTGTTGCGTAGGTAGCAAGGTCTACGAACCGCGAGCGAATAATTTGAAAATAAGGTCGCCGGGTTTATGACTCGCTGGTGTTCTCAATTTTACTAACAGCCTAGTTAATAACCACCACGTAAATTATCTTTCTCCGGTTTGCAGGAAAATATTGCAATACTTGACTATCTATTTGAAATTTTATCGTCACGTGAATATCTTAATTTTCTTAATTGAAGGTCGCGGAAAAAGACCACGTTAGAACCAATTTTTTTTCCCGCAAATAAGCAGCGTTAAATGTTAAGGTTTTGAAAGAATAAGCCTCTTGTAAATGGGCCACTGTAGATACATTTTCGATTATGTAACATCAAAATGCTGTCTCTTCAGTTTACTATCTTTGATAGTCCGGTCCGAGGGAATAATTGATCAACGGATGGAATGTCTAAGTTTAATCACCTTTAAATTTGCCCTTCCTAATTAATCGTAACGAATGCAGAATTACGCACAATTAAATCATAATCCGAAATTACCATCGGACTCGATTACGATTGCACGAATGTCAGGAGAGCGTGCGCGAGGCACGGAGCACATGCTGCAATGGAAACGTGACTTTCCATGCGGTGATGAGGCGTCAATAAACGAAGCCTCGATAGATATTCTTTGCTGATCTGCTCTATTTGCCGTCCCGTCCGTATGCATGGTACGTGCTGGTAATTTTCTATTAATATTTGCTTCTATAACGCGTGTATTTATTTAGTGGTTTGAGCGCGAGTCGAACGCAGAAACGCCGTCTTTGAAAGATCCGGATTCGTTTCCCTGTATTCCGTTGTTTCCCCGAGGTTTCTTCTTGTATAAATAAACTGTGAGCTAGTCACAGGATGCAACAGATGACGGAGGATACTCAAGTAGGTTGCATTTATTTATTCGTGGTGGCGTAGAACCGCCATTCGATAACGGTACATCATTGTTTTGGCGTGGTCAGAAACCGCATTTTCAACGTCGAGCCACGATGTGTAAATAACCGCTGAAACAATTTTTCTCTCCCTATTTCAATCCCGTTGTCTGTTCGTTTTCTTTCGTTCTTTTTTTTTTCTCTTCCCTCCGATTCGTACATATACACGGTACGCATCCTTAAACGAGCAAATTATCGACTTTCGAGGGTCGAACAGCGTGCGTGCTGCAAATGATCATCCTCCTCGTCTCTCGTTCCACTTTATCGGTCCAAATGCGGCTGGTACGCGCAAACGTATGCGCTGTTAAGCAAAATCACTGATAATCCGTACTTGTCGTACAGACGTGTATGTAAATAGACATTGCTTTTTTTTCCATTTAGATCCATTGACGATCCGTGAACGGATGTCTTCGGTTCCGTTCCGTTACGTTCTTCATAACTCTTTGAAACCCACAGATTAATCTTTCATTCGTTGAAATTCATGGTTAATTTCGTGGCATTCACCACGTATGGTTCGCGTATGGTAGCCTAGATATCGTAATATTCAGGACAAACGGGAACGAAGTGAGGGCGGTGTGTCGTTGTGTCCTTGTGTCGTGTAACGCTTTTATCGCTTTGCCACGGCCACGCGGGGGTTGGTGAGGAGGAGAGGGGGGATGTTATAAACAGGAAACGATGCAGAACGTTTTAAATTGGTCGGCATTTGTGCGACACTGAATCGGCAAAGGAAGGGTAGGCTCTAGCCTCTGACCGTTTAATAAATCGTCCCGTTCTATTGATAAGTACCTAGTCCGGGGAGAGACGTGGCGCAATTTCACGCGCGTTCTTCGTGCTCTACCAGAATCAATATCCTACCTCTCTTCTATCGTCCCGTACGAACGCGGTTTCGTATGACTTTCCGTTCCGTAACTTTGTCGCGTTCGATCTCTCGAGGGTCTTCGAGAGATAGACGTAAAGTTTTTCTAACGAACAGTGCATGGTGTGCATGGTTTCTAGGCAGTACACACGGAGGTACATATGCATGATGCATATTATTCCACCGATCTAAATCAGCGTTTCGTTCTGGCTGCTCCGTACTAGGTGACCACTAATTACCAGCGTAACGCCGCACTATGTAATACGCACTAATTATTTTAACACCGTTACGTAATCGTTGACCGAACACCGTTTTCGATCAGCATTTCCTGCCTTGGTTCTCCGAACATTTTTCAGCGTGGCGAGAAAAAAGCGAAACTCGAGATAATCGCGGTGGTAATTAAGGCTGTATAACTAGCATCTGGCAGTTGATGCAGGGATAATAACGAGTTCGTCTTTTTTACGCATCGTTATATCTGCATTTCTGCATTTCCTAGAGTTTCAACGCCTTTGCTCACGAATGCATTACAACATTGTAGTACTTGTTTTTGTATTTTTTTCGCTGTGACTCGTTTCTTTCGCTCAAATGGACCGATATTTTTAGCCTCGTCGTGACAAATGTCTGCGCCACGACACCTCGTTTCGATACTAAATTTCGTCGCCATAAATGATTTCAATATTTATGGAGAAAGACCAATACGTCTCCATCTTTTTTTTTTCAACAGCTTCATTAATTTCCTCTAACTTCCTATTTTCTTTCTGCTTGAGAGTTTTCTAAATTAATTGATTAAATAAATCAGGATTGTTTTGAAATTACCAAGAATATCTTCACCGGTTGAAGATATTTTCGATCATTCTTTATCCGAAATATGCAGCAATTTCCTCTGTGACGATTAATTAGTAGCTCAGTCAAGGCGTCGATTAATCAATTAATATCTTGTCTGTAATGCCAGAATTTTTTTTAATATGAAAATCGCACGACTGTCGTGAAAATTCACGAGCACGATTCGGTCGCGAAGTGTATCAGTGTATCTGGCCAGATAAGATGATTGTCGATGGCGTATTTCGACGGAAAGTCGAAAAAAAGAACCCGCTAACATGCGGTGTACAGAGGAGCGAGCAACCTGGTCGTTCGCACGATTTATTACGGCTTAAATTGGCGCATGCGTCACACCGGTGTACGTGACTAACCGGAACTTTCCTTCCACGGTAACGCACGTGGATCATGCGGTATGCCAGCGGTGGATGTGATCTCTCGATGGCCAGGTCTCGCGAGAAATTACCAGAGAGAAGTCCGCTGTTCTCTCGAGAAACCTGTACGCTCCGCGTTTTCACGCGTCGCGCTTGTTAAACTCGAACTTGCAATTAATCTCGACGATTTCTGTGTCATCGGCCCATCACGTTACCTCGGTTAGTTACCTCTTGGGACGAAATTGTAAGATCGTGGGATTGCGGCCAGCCTTTAACACTAAAATAGGCGGTATAAATATAACGATAAGATAAAGATCAAAGAGTTGTTTAATTTATCATCTGTTGCTCCCGTTCGCTGCCGCTCTCATCTCGCGGCTGCAATTTTGTCGCTTTCGCGGGAATTTCGAACATATAAATTTGATATTTTACGTTGATTAACCCGGGATTACCCATCTGGGGGTCTAGCGCAGGTACATCCCGGCGACTAGACCCTTACGTGGGTAATCCCGGGTTAAAAAGTAACAGAATTGGCGGCTAATGGGTTAATGAAAACTCGATTCTCCAGAACTTTGGTTCTCTTTCAATGATTCATTCTGAACTCGCTCGTTTCTCAATCGAACGTGCTTTCAGAAACCTCGCACGTTCAACACATATCCTTGCCACGTGCAGTCAGTCAAATTGCTATCAAATGGCATCGTCCATCCTAGTTTATTCTCAACACGAATTCTCACTTCCACGAAACGATCTCGAGCCGAGGAATACGTGTTATTGTTTGCAAAGAATAATGTCACAAAAGAGACTGTGGTTAATCTGTATCTTTATCGGTATCACATATCGATTTAAAATGTTCATCAAACAGTGACAAGTTCATTATTGTGTGCCGACGCTGATATCGAATACTTGAATTAATTCGAATCACAGGAATAGGCTTACAGTTATAGATTCGACGGGTTCACGAATATTTCTGAAAGTCTTAATTTATACATTCTCGTTTAAATAACACGTGCCGGCGAAATTCATATTTCTGGCAGAATTCTGCGCGGCCGTTATGTTTCGGAAAGTTTAGATATCGCGCGTCACCGAAGCTTGTTACGTAAGTTATATTTAGGGAAAAGTGAATAAGAGTGGTGAATTGAACGCGTTAGCCTGCGAATCTGAGGCACGCGATAATTATAGTCTGTGCGGTGGATGGTCAAAAGTGATTTTAATTTCGAACGTACATAACTTCGATTCACAAATTTTCTTTTCTATTTGAAATCGATGTAACAAAACGATACGCCACAATTTCAAAAAAAAAATTTGCATTTATGCGTACATTAAGATGTAGAGTCTATACATTTGTATATTTATGACCAAGAAATGCGTGAAAACAAATTTTTGTAGGTTGCGGGAAATGATGCGATTAACTATATTTAATCCTAATAAAAACTGGTTATTTCAAGTGAAAGCATACAACATACGATGCTTTTGCGCACAACTGCGGACATTAGGTTTGTATCGCGATACAAATTTTCTAAGAACCGTGAACTTGTCCAGATGTCGCGTGTCGCAGAGACAGGACGACGATTCTTCAACTTTTACGTTCGCTTCCTGCGCGCGTTCTTGACGCATTGCTTGACTCAGTCGTTGGCACGTTGCCTGTTCAAGTGTCGTCACACGACGTCCCAGAGCTCGACTCGAAAAAAGAACAGCAGCCTGCATCCGCAGACGGTACGCAACCTTCGTACCTTTTGTCCGCATCCTTCCCTCTTCCCGTAGCACCCGGTTAAGCAGAAATTCCGCTCAGAACGTTCCATCCTGAATTATCTCCCGATCAATCTTTTTTTTTCAACCCACAGATAACGCTTCGTATGAACGGTGAACTTTACAGTAACTATACATAAATCTAAAGTTTTTAATTCGTGTCGATCAAAACTAGATTCTTACATTTTCGGCAATTTTAGTGTTCATCCGAATGATTAAGAACATGTTTCATTTATTGAAAATCAATGTGTAGCTATTTTATTCATCCCAGTTACTGATATACCGATTATAGCATTTTTTAATATGCTATCTGGGACGTGATTCTTCCTCACAGATGTAGAGTTTTCGTAAAAAATTATCGATATCGCTCGTTGCATTTTACGTTATCATTGTATCAGCGCGTTGGTATTGATTGCTAGTTTACGCAACGGTTTATTTACAGACATAATTATATTCGCACAATTATAAATGTTTATGCTGCGATATGTCTCTCGTTTATATTGTAAATACAGAGAAATGAGAAAGAAATGCTACTTAGCTATCTTCAATTATTCAAACGTATCAACCCACATTAACTAAATATTGAATAATTATAAATCTTAATTAATTTACGTTAAATCTGATTGTGAGTTTAATTAGAGTCCTGTGTTCGTCTCGTACCTAAAAGAAAAAAATTATCTACTTAAGAATCGGAAAAATTTTTAAGATCGACCGCTTTCTCGACACTTGGAAGCCTCGAATGTAGACGAGGGTGTAAAAATTGTTCAACAGTTCATTGATCTTGGCAAAAATTCAGTTCAACCTCCGTCTCTATATACAGAGTGTCTTAGGATAGTACAATCGAGTATGAGAAAGAAGAAAATTTTTTCATTAAAGTGTTCGTTTTCAAGAAAACGTTTTCATGGTTAATTCCATATTGGAATAATCGATACGAGAATATCTTATGTGCGAAAACAAGTGAAAAATATGTCTTTGTCAAAGTGTCATTTTCAAGTAAATAGATTTTGATTTTCTTTAAAACGAAGTACTTACAAAAAAATTTTATTCCACGTTCTTTCCTTATTTTCGCACGTGAATAACTTCTTGTTGATTATTCTTGTCACGTCATTAATCACCTAAATTCAAGTATAACACTAATAAATTTTCAAACTCGATTTTCTCAAAAACGAGGGCTTCGGTGAAAAAAATTTTATCCTTTCTCCCCGAGTTATTTTTTCACTTAGCTATTACTCGATTGTACCACCTGTGTGTTTGATGACGAACGATTGCAAGGACTTTTGAATCCATCTTGTTAGACTGTTAGTTCGATGATTAGAAACTTTTATAATTGGAGGAAAGTCAGCTTCAGTTAGATCTCAATTTTTATAAACAGAAATTTATTTAGAACAAAAACCAGCGCGACTTATATCCCCCCTGGTGTTCGTTCAGGGGGCCAGAAATTGAAGCGACGAGCTAACTCGTCTTTCGCGATTTATCAGGTTAAAAATACACAAGAAGACAGGCTGTATGTATTTCACGGCCCTTTGTGCAGGGTCGTGTCGGTTAGTCGAACGTCTGGCACATCGGGAACGGTGGCCACGTTGTTGGTACGTTTTGCAAGGGCGGAGAGAGAATCGCGAAGGTGACGGGGCGAGGTGGAGGTTCGCGAAACGGTTACAGGGGGTGTGTGGAGGTGGTAAAGCGACGGAGAAGGGAAAGAAGGGAACGTGGTGCATCGACTCGACACAAGGGAAGGGGGTTGATTCATCGCCGAGCCCGCACTCGGCTTCACGCAGTCGTAGAACGAATCTCGTTCATCGCGATCCTGGACGAGCGGGATCAGCCAGTTACGCGTCTTCCGCGCGAAAGTCAAGGACGCGAGTCGACGGAATTCCCTCTCCCCGAGGCACGCGAGACAATCGAGAAAGCAATCGTTTGCTGGTACGACACGTGTTCAATACGCTTTTCGGCGTATCGGTGCTCTCGTCACGGAGAAAAGAGGAGTCATCGTCGGGGGGTTTCTTGATCTCTTCGACTCTTGCACTATGAAAGGTCGTTTGCAAAGATCCGAGGTTATCGCGATGATACGAATTCTATATGTCAGCTGACAACCGTTCCGTACGAATCGATTATGGAAAATGGAGAGATTGTTGGACGTAGAGTTTCTATAACAATGTTGGCCTACGCGATATTCTAAACAGATGATTCATCCTTCACGTGTTCAAGCTGGCTTTAAATATTCAATTTGTCCCGAATTATCTTTTTCGGTCGATCAGTTGTGCTGATCATCTGATCAGATTTTCGTCTCCTCTTTCCTCGCGACGAGACGTTTTCAATTCGTACAATTTCGCGTCACTTCGTCACGATTTGAAATAATGTTTGGTGTGAAACAGTTTATCGACAGGCTGGATCGTGAGTGCTCAGAATGGTGGTCGCGATGCTCACTGACTACGGGCAGTCTGATTTAGGTATGTGATACACAGCGTTCCCGTTCGCCTCGTATGCAAACGGACTACCGTTTCTTTTCGGCTCGACTATTCCTCGACGAGACCCAGTTGTTACCTATGTACCATCGTTCGAAATGAACAGAGACAGCGACGTGAGTTTGAATACTCGCGCGGTGTGTGACGCAATTATTTTCTGCTACATTGCTAAAAGGCGGCGTGGACGTGATTAATGCATCGCAGGTAGCAAACAAACGTTACCCTCCGCGTTCCAGGAACACAGAGCAACTTCGTAATCGCGCCTATCGATCGTCCGCTAGTTTTTCCAACTGTTCTCAGTCGTTTGCGAAACACACACACACACGCATACACACACGTTCCTCCTCCGCTTAGGAGAAATTGCTGACTGTAACGCGAAATTTGTCCGAGAAAACATACCCTCGGGGGGCGATCGATGTTTTCGACGAATTTTTCGTATGCAAAAATGTTCATCGTTTCGATTGAAACGGTCGAAACTGGAGAAAATAGAGCGGCAGAACGGAAGTTTTTGCGTAAACTGGTCGCGAACAAGTCACCTCGAAATTCGTCGCAGTAAATTTTCAATCCTGCAACGTCCAACCGGTCCTACGGATTATTCTGTTAAATTGCACAGAACCGGAGCAACGGTATTACACGAAACGAGCCGTTTAATTCGTCGCGCGTGATAAAAATTCCACCGGTCTGTTTCGCGCTACGACACCGGTTGTCGTATCACCGTTCGCCAACTAATCGATTTCACGACGAAATCTTTTTTGTCTGTTGCATTGAGAACTGGTTTCACGGTGGAACAAAGGCCCAGATGTCAGTACTCCGTTGTCTCTTTGACGCTTATCGTGCTTTTTAAGGCGAGATCCTTTGTCGCGTTTTAACGCGACATTGCTCCGCGGCTTTCGCAACTTGCGAACACGTGCTTCTGCAATTGACACGATATTTACTGTACGTAATTGCGTAGAAAGCATGGAAATTCGTTTCGACAAATGTGGCGAATCGTGTTCGTTTCAGAAACTTATACAGCGTGTCTCGTTTCAAGCGAGCGAAACGAAACAAAATGGAAAATAGAGTTACATGTTTTTTTTTTCATTGTCATCTGTGTTTTGACACGATCGTTTAGATTTTAATTGTAACTTATCTCAGCTTAGAATTTAGATCAGCAGCATTGGAATAACGCAACCAGTGTGCGTCAGCAAAATAGTTAGTCATTCAGTTTCTCTCAAATTTTCAGAAAATATAGCCGAGATCGGTTGAAGTTTCAAGTGTCGTCAACATTGTCACAAGTCATTGCAAACGTAGCTTGAATCACTGCTCAGATTTACCAACGAATCGCTGCAACTCGGCCGCCAAATTGTGTATCTTGTGTTTAGCGCTCGGTGGTTCCTGGCTCGTTGCCCTATACCCCCAGCAATTCTTAATCCATCTACTCTAGCGATTAATCAAAGATGACGCACCTGTCCTGCTCGCAAGCCGTGTTCACAAACGTGTGGCCAGGTCAATAACAGAAATCGTATTGCACACTTGTTCAAAACTTGAACATTTTTTTCTTCCTTCTCTTGTTTGCTCTAAGGGACACGTTTCGTACGGTTCATTTGCACCGTACGTATCGTGTCGTCGGCATTTGTTTAACGTTGTTCCAGCAGCCTTTGACTCTCTACTCGACGAAAGGAAAGTGAAGATTTTTACGTACAGGAAAGTTCCAAATTTATGTTTGCACTGTAGTCACCGTTCGAAGGTGTCAAAAGATCTCCCGAGCCCGTGGTATCGCACGCACCGCCATGTTTGACGGATGAAAATCAAATATTGGCTCGATGATTGTCGCGTTTCCTGGTACCTGTATCTCAAAAACCGGCATTTGTATATTTTCGTATCATATTATCCAGTGATATGAAGCATCTATCCAAAGAAAAAAAAAAAAAAAAAAAAAAACGGAAAAGGGGGGGAAAAGGAAGGAGGAGGGGAGAGAGGGGGGGCAAAAAACGAGAGAAATTGCT
>NW_025110589.1:0-67995 GCF_011392965.1 Frieseomelitta varia | reverse complement strand
AAAAAAAAAAAAAAAAAAAAAAAAAACGGAAGAAAATACGATTTTACGACACACGGAAAATTAGCTCCTTTTGTGACTGCCTGAAAGATTTTTTAGCGAACGAAGATCACACATGGAAAACGTTATAATATAAGACACGTCTCTCGTATTTCGACAGTCAATTGAATTAATTGAATCATTAATTAGGTTAAGTCGGATATTCATCTTCAATGGCTAAAGTTCGAAGCATATTCGCAAGCGCACGTACACACACATACGATTACGATGGGCCATTCTGCGCGTGCATTGTTGCGTCGCGATTCACGAGGCATTGTTCCTCGCGCTTTTCAGGCCAGGCCAGAAAAGTGCAGCTGCCTTTTCCTTTTGTACACCGGGTTCTCGTGCCAGTCTAGATTCCGCGAGATCGTAGATTACACCGTCGAAACACGCTTCGGAAAGCCTCCGCGAATGTCCCGTTCCTCCAGCGTTACTCTTTCTTTTTCCAATTTCCCATCTGCACGATCCTCTCGTACATTCGCGTCTCGATAAGGGAAAATCTCTCTGATCTTTCTTGAATTCTCGCGCGTGAATTTGGTTCGAGCTTGGCTGAAACAACTAATGACTTAATCAGCGACCGGGTGGAAGGTCGACGCGAGCCACAGTTTCTCTTTTTAAATCCAGTAGTGGCAATCCAGACGGTTGCATCACTGTCGCTTTCTGGACGGGACAATTAACGATAGAATTATCGATCACTGAAGCAAAGTATGATGGTATCTTTGTCAGTGAATTTCATGTGAATGAATCTTAATCGAGTTGTGTTTGGAAAAATTGTAATTTAAAATTCGATTGAAAGGTGAACAATAAATTCCTATTGGAATAAAACGAACCTCTGTCTGTGTTTTATCTGAGAAATCAAGAGATATTCTCGCATTTTTGATTACTTGAGGGATCATTTCCTAGATTCTGGAATACGCCAAAGATTCGAGTTGTTTTAATTATTTTCTCGCGATTGAAAAATCAAGTATTCGTGTATTATCAGATAGCCGATTGATAACTTAAAAAATAGAGCTCGGTTAATCGAGCATTTCTGCGCCCGATTGTCACCTGTCCGTTGCGCTAATTGCATTTGCATAACTGGCAACGAGCCGAAACGCAAAAACGATCGCACACGCGATTTTCATCGACGTTCGCCAGAGCGGGATTATTATTTGGTTACTTCGTAACATTGCGCGTCGCGCGTTCCGTGGTATAATCAGTGACTTCATGCCGCCTAATTGAATATTATAAACGCGTATCGTGATTCACGCGTGCCAGATTGAATAAGTTGCGATTGAATCACTGGCAAAGCTGACGCGTTGCTCGGAATATTGTACAACTGTCACAGTATAGTTTCTGTATTTGTAGGATTCTTGTGTATGTATAGAAGATTTAACCACTTGCGCAATTGATTGCGGACCATAACGAGTGACCAAACCGGTATACAATAATTCGTCGCTTTCTTTTTGAACTCGTCGGTATGGTATCACTGGATAGAAATTATTGACAAGTAATAAACTTATTATTTGTTTTGTCTATTTTGTTTTACTTAAATATACTTAAAACTGAGAGAATATTGCAATTTTGGGACAAAAGATTCTCGACGTGCGTGGCATGTCATTCCAGCGCAAGAGGTTGAGGAATGCAAAAATGTGCAAAATTATAGAAGCAGTAGAAATTTTCCGTTCTTCGTTGTCTTTAACCGTGTTCGCAAAAATATTTGCAATTCCATAAAATTCCATACATCTATCTATAATTTAGACTCGTAAATTACACTAGTCAACAACAAGTATGTTTCACGTGGTTCCGTGGTAAGGTAAAGAGTGAGGGAATAGTTCCAATTTCAAGAATCGGTGGGGATAGCGACGAATTCTTAAATAGGGACTACTGTATTACGTATTTCACGTACTACGGTTATCACGCTGGAATATGTCGTCACGTATAAATCACGTGTTCGCTCTGCAACAATACGTTTCGTCGATATCGCTGGAACATTTAGCAAAAGCCTGCAAACAATTACCTGCAGTTTGCACGTTAATTCCGAGACAGGTGCGAATTTACGTTCGATTACAGCGAGAGCTAAACTGAAGCTCGAGAGACGAGGAAATTTGAAAAGAACGGCACACGTTGTACGCAATCGAAATTCCGAAAAGTCGAATCTGTTTCTCTACGAAACGAACCGCTCGTTCCAATGGTTCTCCAACGTGGCGCGCTTTAACTGCAATTGCGCAACACGTGCATTCTCTCCGAACTTTTAAATACCTTGGGACTAGAAGGAGACAAGCGTCGATCAATCGTCGGCGTCCGACGCGTTTTCAAATAATAATAAATCGATTTTACAAAGGCCGATCTCGCAGGGTATTGCGTGGCCGTTCGCGTTACACGGTTGACCTATTCGTGCAGCTATTTGCGTGGAACGCGCAACAAATTGCTGCGCCTCTCTCGTTAGGAGCCGACCAATTCGCCGCGAGTGCCCGCTCGTGTTCGCCCGTGCATTTTTGCATTACATCATTCCTCGTTTATGCTCGACGCGACCGAGATGCAACGAGCACGAAATGCTACGAACCGACGTGCGACGAGACATTCGAGAAATCTAAATCCATCAACAGATCCATCTTCTTTCCCGGTCGTTTTTTTTTTTTTTTTCTTTTGTTACCTTTGTGTGCTGTCTCGGAGTTCGTTCGCGCTAGGCTACGGTAGATAGTTCCGCTCCTGGTCATACAAAACTGAGCTCTGATGGCTCCTCGGATTTGAAGACGCAGATCCGAGATTGCAAAGTAACGAAGAAATGAGGTAACAGTGCGCGCGAAACGTAAAGGAATACGAGCTGTTAGTTAAGATATTAAATATTTCTATAAATATTTTTATATTCGTTTGAATTTTTACAGTTTTCCAGAAAAATGTGTCTTCAATTTCCCACTCGCTACGTGACGTAAAATCTGAAAATCATTTCTGAAAGTAACAAATTCACGACTCGAAGTACAAGCTTTGACATGAGACCGTTATATAATTTTTTTTTTTTGCAAAGTTATATTTAAATTATTATCGACAATTTTTCATTGTTAGTGGTACAGTTATGCTCGCTTTAATTTAAAAAAAAGAATACATAATAGAAAAGCGATGTACTGTATGCGATGTACAACCAGCTGGAATAGTAATATGAAAAACAAGCTGCATACATTTGTCTGAAATATACATATTGATGTACAATCGTCGTGATAAATATAGAGTTTGCCTACATTTCGGACTATCTTTAAAAATTATAAAAAAATGACAAATGGCTGTCAATATGAAAAAGAAGCTATTTTTATCTGAAATATGTTAAAACATACATATTGATGTACAATCGCGTAATAAATACAAAGTTTGCCTACATCTTAGAATATCTTTAAAAACTATAAAAAGAAAGTCCAGAAAATCCTTACCGATGCTAATTCGATAGCCAGAAACAGTAATGCATGTTGCGTGACGAAGAGAACGAACGGACCAATCACTCGCGTATCAACTCCAATCGTCCCGACCGTAACTACGCTTGATTACGTCTTCGTAGAGAAACGCGTGTGCGATATTAAAGAAAATTCGCGATGAAGCTCGGTATGCATATCGAGATCCGGAAACCGAATAAATTGACTCCTCGAGCTTGCATACATTTCTCCGCAGGTCGCTCACGTGTCAGCGGATTGGCACGTTGTGCACGTTTTTTTTTTTTTTTAATTATTTTTTTATTTTTTATTACGACGCTTTGATCGTCGTGCACGGAACGATACGGTACCATCGAGGATCCGCTTCCTAACCCAAAGATTCATGGAAATGCACGAATGTGGTTGGGTAAATTGCCTATGTAAATATATCACATTAGGCGGGTCGTGTCGTTTCTGAGAAGCGTTCGCGTTATGCCGCGTTCACGCTACTTGTTGGCGAACAGCTCGCTAAAGTCTCCGCGCTGCTCGCGAACTGTTTGCCAACAGCAGCATGGACACTTTAGTGATCAGATTCAGAACAGTGTTCGCTCGGTAAGCGGTACATCGAGGAATCTGTCCGCAAATTCGAAGCGTATGTGGACGCATTGAGAGTCTAAGTCAGTGAACCGGCGAAACTTTTTGAGAAGTAGGTCAAATTTTGTTTATTATTTGTTTTAGTACTAGCTCGTTATAATCTTCTAAAAAGTTTATGTTTCCTTTTTGTTTGACAACTTTTACTGTTGCAAGTGAAGAGCAAAAAATAAATGTCGACGTCAAAAAATTGATATAAAAGAAGTGACATCATGCCCTTAGATATATATACTTTATTTCTTAATATTTTTTATTGTCTGTTCTCTCTTTTATTATATAAAAAACTAGCAAGGCTATCCATTCTGAGAATGGGATCTAGTGTGGTTTTTAGTGTTTATTACATCTGTTTAATCGTAAGCGCTATATAAAATTTTTTGGACACAAGTAACTCGTATAACATTTAAGACTTAAAATACTTATATGTATATATAACCAAGTCGTAAATCCTCCCAGAAAACACAATTATGCATTTATTTATCACTTTTAAGCTCTAACCGAACACTTGTAATTTTCTTAACATTTTTTGAAAAGAGGGGTTCGAGAAATAATTAAAATTCTTTTGTATATACGATGATAAGTTTATAAAAATCAACGCGGGTCATAGGTTCGCCATCATTGGTCTAAGTAGACAAGCTTGGAACTGCCAGCAAGTTACTCGCGAGATTGTGCAATAGCAATGTACGATACAGTTTTTTTCTTGCCAATTGCTCGCGAGTAATTCTGCCCAAGCGTGAACTCGGCATTAGAAATCGCGCGTCACGATCGCGTTAGGGTTACTGGTAACATATAATAGAAAGTTCCGCGTGGTGTTATTAATTAGCATTACCGAGCTTGATTTCGTACGTTCAACTCTTCAACAACTACGAACACGATGTTTCGTGATATGATTGTTTGATGTTACCATCGACAGATTGATATTAGTTTGATGTATTTGCGTTCATTGCGCGCGTATTAATCCAAATATATTTTGTCCGTTTCAGGTAAGCAAACAGAATCTGATCTTGCCATAACGGTCTGATTTTGGTAGAAATTGGTAGCTCTACGTATGGTGAGTTTAATATATAATACTTACTCGTGTCACGAAGTTTTCTTTTTTTTTTTTTTTTTCGTATCGTCGAGTCGTTAGTTACGGTAATCCGAATAATCAGTTGTTGCCTTCATTCTATTCTCTCCCCGAGATCCAGTTGGCGAGATTCGCTAATTGAAGTTTCATTCTGGTCTTCTCTGTTTGTTTAAACGGAACTCATGCCGCGTGAAGAAAATTAATGTAATTACCGCGGCGATTCTCGGTTGGGATCTCGAGGGGGGAAACTCTTGTTAGAAGCGATCCGGCGACAAGAAAATCTTATTATATAATACTCTCTGTACTCGTAATAACACTCGTACAGAGGATCGTTCCCGATCGCTGGAATTAAACCTACACACATATTAGCTGGTTTCACGCGGCTGTTCACATCCGTTCACATTACGGACTGACCGCGATGAAAGGCAAATCGTTTGCTTCTTTTGCCGATCGCAGCGTCTCTTTGATGACGATTAATGCGGCGCGCAATTAGCACGTCTGTCGCGCTGTTTCGTGACAGAACTTCGTTCGAGCGAGCAATTGAACGGTGAAACGAACGATACGTTGCGCGAGATCGGCACGATACCTCGTTCCCATGCCACGAGGACATTTCACGAGGATTAATCCCGAGACTCGACCGAGATAGCTAGATCAAAGATTGATACCGGCGTAAATGGGGTTAACGAACTTGCAATTTGAAAGCATCTCGCTTGCTGTGGTATTTTCGAGGTTAAAGGATAGGCGTGCACGCAGGTGGGATAGCCGGACACGTGACAGTGTCTCCCACAGGTGGCACAGGTTGAAGGAGAGGATTTAATTCCTGCGAAAGTTTCTCACGATTCGAGATGGACCACCTCGATGCTGCGTGTGTTCGTATCGGTGATCGCAAAATCTGTGCCGCGAGGGAAAACGGTACCGTACAGATAGCCTTGCTACCTTGGCCAATAATTTCTCGCGGTTATATTTGAACAGCTCCCACGTACCACCGGCTAATCGCACTCTGTTCGCGTCTCGATGTCGATTCTCAATACCATAGAACACGTTCAATGCGGAATCAACCTCCTCATTAGCCGAAAACCACCGGTGCTTCGAAGGTAAACGGACAAACAGGGTACCACTTTCTGTCGAGATGGATCGATTTATTCGACTGAACGGCCACGAGCGTAATTCACTCGTAAAAGCGGAAAGTTGTCGAAAGAATCGAAACGACTTCGCGCAATATATTTTTGTATAATATAAATATATATATTTTTTAATAAATATATTTTATTAATAAATTTCGCGCGTAATATATATTTTTAACGGCTCGATTGATATTTTCAGTTATATTCGTGAAGCTGGCTGTGCATACTGGTAAGAGTACGTAATGATTGTATGTAGAACGATCTTGTTGAAACGTGTCCGCGAAACGCGAGCGAGTTACGAGAAACGGTTGATATTAAGAGACGCAGCAAGCCGTTTCGGCCACTCGTTAATATCCGTGAATAGAGGAACTTTAATTATTTCCATTATTTCCGTGTCGAAACGAGTTGGAATCCACCGTGACCGTGTTCCTCGTACATATGCACCAGGCGCGAAAGAAAGAAAAGGGGAGGCAGCGAATCCGCCGATGGAATTCTTCAATTTCGTGGCAGAGAGGTATTAAACTTCCCGCGGAAACGATGAGCTTCCTTGAGCGTGTCCGACTAATTTTCTGAACCGCACTCCCGTTCGACGATAAGGGGGCTCGTTAAATTCTTTTTAATTGCTTGGCAAGCTCGCTCGCACGGCCACACACAGTGAGAATGGCTTTCGTGCTTTTTCTCGACACACGTAGGCTTAGATTCTCAGGAGGATCGTGGAAACTTTTGGAACAGGATATACGTTGATTGTCCGTCTATGCCAGAGTTTCTCAACTCTTTTTTCCAACCGTGGCCCCCTTTCGATCTCTCCTCTCCGTGGTCCTTCTGTCCCACTAAAGGAACTATGCAAAATAATGATTCGACATCTTTATCCCTAATTTTTTTGATATATCGACGAAATTCCTCCGATTAAAACGAATCCAAAGATGACATAATTCAGATAAATAACGAAAGTTTCCATTTGTGATCTTCCACTCTCGTGCCACGGTCCCTCCTTTTACGCGATTTTCATTTGCGATGGCCCCCTTCGAATACCTTAGGAATTGAGAACCGCGGGTCTGCGTGGTTTAATTAGCATCTTTTTCCTTGTACGCTGGTGTTCTCGTCGGTTTATTTTCATTTAATGACACGTAATAATTGTAGCCACGTTGAATGATTAATTAAAGTGTCCCGATAGGTAGGAGATAGGCTGACCGAGTGACGTGCTCGGCTTGTAATCCAAAGATGGCGATTTCCGATATGGTTGATGTCAGTTATAACTCTAATTAATCTTCGATAAGCTGAAACGACGGGCAGGTTAACCGCCGTACGTCTCGATTCGCTTCGAATTACGTTCGTGCCTAGCGATCATTTCTAGAAACAGCTATTTCTCGATTCTCTTTTCTTTGGCGTGTGTTCTCAGCATTTTTCTTTTCGGTGCTTTTCTCTTTATGCTCGATAGCCTGTCACACGTCAAATCGGAGATAAAGGCGGGGCGTAGTTTATTAAAGGCTTAAAAAAAAAAAAAAAAAGAAATTTCATTGACTCTCAATGGCGGAAAGATCGATACTGTCAGACGTAGCTGTTTAGACGTTGTAAGCGGTTGAAACGTGTTCGAAACGTGAACACGCGATTGCCTCGTCGATAATCGAACAGCTAAACGGCCCGGCCTGTGCTGCCCGGCACAATGAAACGTCTAATTCTCTAATCGGCGTTCCGAAACCCCCGAAACCACCCACGTGCACACAAACTCGCCTCGAGGCTTTCTCCTCGGTTTCTCGACCCTTGTGCAATCGTCATTACGAATCGGAATTACTGTCAAACGAGGAAATCCCTGAGAACAGTTTTCGAGAGACCGGCCGACCGGTTTGTTTGCCTAGGTCGTTCACCTTCTTTACATTTGTATCCCGTTCCGTGGATATTATTTATTCAGAAACGTACGTAAAACGCGATTTAATCGTATCTGGGACACCACATTCCCTGGCGTGCTAAATCTGGTTTACGAATGGTTCGACCGATCGTTTCGTCACGGTGGCAGCAGTCTCTCTCTTTCTCTCAGCCACGTAGAAACGAAACCACAAAGAATCACTGGTTCTTCGAAGAATGTGGTTTTGGTTACGAACAACGTCGCTGTTTCTCGGTGAGATGACGCGCGTGCTGCTGTCGAAGACGCGAGGAAACGCAGACGACCACCTCGCCTACGTTTCATTGCCCGATTACATAAAATGTACATGCTCCGTAGAATGGCTGAAACGAGCGTGTGTGTTACTCGGCCGGCTAACGCGGTGACGTGCAGAGGCCAACGATGTTAAGTGCAAAGGTTTGCCTAACGTTGTTCTAGTCAGCTGGCTATGACACTTCAACCTATGCACCTCGATGTCGATTTCATTTCTACAATAAATTTTGCCGACGAGTTTCTATTTTCGTCTAATGTTCCATTTTATAACGACCGATATATGTCGATTTCGTCTGTTTTTTCAATCTTATAGTATACGAGATAACGGTTGATATACGATTCAACGGCTTAGATTTATGACTGAAGCATAAAATTTTCATTACGTTAAAGTAAAAGAAAAGTGAAAATCTTTAGAAATGCGATACAAGGTGCACGAGTTTTTATTTATGTACTTTACGATGACTCATTCAAAGTCTCCAAAAATACACTGTCTCGTATCTGTAAAATATTTAACAAAAATATTCAAATGGTGATTTGGATCATTTTGGTAGTTCTAGTGTTAGTAGCTCGTGAAAGTTGAGTAATTACTATAAATAATTACTATAAATAATTTGTATAATTGGTACGAGAGACTGTTGTGATTGTATTCGATCCAAATTGAATGAAACGTTTGCCTTAAAAACCGTCGTAAAAATACGATCTCGCCGATTCTTCTATAAAATATGTACATTATTCTAAAATATGAACATTTTCAGTTTCGTTTCTAATTTTGTTCGAGTTTCGTTAGAACGGCGCTAATGAAAATTTCACACGCGATACATTCGTCTACAAGTTTCTAGTTATTGGAATACTTTCAATGCAAGTCAGATTGCGAAAGCTCCAATTTTCCAAGTATCCCTCTCACAGTGTGCCGAGAGAAGTAAGTTCTGGAACGGTGCTCAAGGACACCGTGCGTGCGTGGAACTGGCGAACTCGTATCTCGTATTTTCCCGACGATGAACGGAATTCCAACGACGATTGAGGAACATTTCTTGCGTTTTGCCGCACAATTTTGTGACGAAATTAGCTTAGTTATACTTTCCTGTCCATGTTCCATGCTCGATTCGCCATGCTCGATTCTAGCGTGCCGCTGCAAATCGTTCATCGTCGATGCATATCGCGGCATCGTTAATCATCTGGACGCTTGCGTGCGATATTAGAAGAAAGACAGATTCTTGATTATATTGGCTTTCGTCAAAAAGTAATTGCGTTTTTTTTTTTTTTTATTTTAAATAGACAGACATACGTGTGTATCTTACGCTGCAATTAACTTCATTTTAAACCGCGAACTCATTGTGTATGTAATTGTTCAAGCTCGTTTCAGCGAAAAAAAAAATGCCCGATTTTGCAAACAGTTCATTTGGCGTCGATTTCAAAATGGGAAATTTCAAAAGGAACATTCTCGTTATATTTTGCTGTATTAGGGAAAAAAAAAAAACGCGTAAGGTCATAAAAAAATTATCTGACGTGTATGACGAATAGGCCTAAAAATTACGGTAGTGTAAATTTGTTAAATTTCAATGTAAAATTGCTGATAATGCAATTGTTTTTCTATTTTTGTCAAAAAAGATAAGAGCTTGGAAGATAGCAAAAAGGTAATCGAACGAAATGGACAAATAATGTTTCTCATGAAAAATTCGCCTTTCGTTTGCATCCGAAAAAATGCAGCTTCTTGTTGGCCAACATGGTATATAAATGCTCAAATGTGTTTTAGAACTGGTTGCTGTAACTGAAAATTAAAAATTAATAATTGCAGACTGGTGATTGGAATTGGAATCTAATTAATTGGAATTAATTATAGGTATTAGCAATTCGTTACAACGCGGGCATATATCAAGATAAGCATTGAATATTAAAAATGAAAAGTGTTGTGACACTTTCGAGCCGGATTGTAGAGGAGTCGCGCGGACAACGACGACGACAAAGTCCGCAAAACGAGTGCAGCGTTAATTACTTGTCCAGATTCAATTCACTTTCGACTCGTTTGTCCAGTTTATGGGTGGTCTTCCGTGAGTTAGACACGAATGCATCGCGTATCGTATCGATACTTCGGTAACTCGATTCTTCTCGGTCATTTGTCCGATCTTGCAAAAAGATCTGACGCTCATATTGTCATCTCGAAAATGGAAAGTTTTTAAAAGCATTTCGTCACCAAAGGCCGAGTTACCTTTGGAGTTTCATCCGTCTTTTGCATCATCCACTTATGCATTCTGGCCAGATATTAATATCAACATTTATGGCTTAATTGCTCTTTTTTTTCTTTTTTTTTTCGTTCCTTTTTTGCCATATATTTATGCATTACTTGAAACCTTAAATATGCAAAACCATGTACATTGTACCGAACGCAGGCACAAGTTTTATTTTTATCTTTTACAAGTTTTATTTTAGCTCTTGTGTTACCGTGCAATTTGTTCAATAATATGCGGACATTTTAATACTAAATACTGTTCGAATGTTCGTTTCGCGTGAATCTGAAACAAAAAAAAAAAAACCTCGTACGAGAAACGTGTGCCGGTTCATTACGTAAGCCAGCACTTTGAAGTTAAAGTCAGCTTAAAGTAATCGACTATTTTTCAATAACGCTTATCTTCGTTTACGCTCCCTGAAAATATATCAGCCGAGTTTCTTTTCTGGCTGCTCGATAACTTATCGATACGGAGATCGGTACGGTTCGTTACGGATTTGTTTGCAGCTGAACGATAGAGCTTCTCGTAGAATCGTACCGTGGCACGATTTCCTCTGCTAAACGCTCGAGATAACGAAATCACGCAGGGGCATGTTATCGAATGATTGAAACGCGCAAAAGTTGCCGGTGACCCTGAAAGTGGAATGCGGCTGAGCGAGTGTGACTCGGCAACCGGTGTTTGAGGATGCTGGGCGTCGAGTGGTTCGCCAGGTGTTGAAGGAAATTTCATCCCGATAGCTTTCCGATTTCTTCTTTTTTCGTTTTTCTTTTCTTTTTTTTTCTTCAACCAGCGCGAGAGAAAGATGTTATTAGGTCGTGCTTAAAAGTACACTCCTGGATAAACGCGTCATGGATAATTGATAATTGCAGAAAGTCTGGATAAGTTGGCTCGATAGGGAAGATTACGATAGAAGACGCGATCAATAGCGGGCAACGGAGCGTTACTCCGGCGTCGGTTGATTCGTTTTTTCTAAATTAGCGCGTAATTATCAGAGGCCACGGTATTACGGTCAATTGGAATCTATCATTGGCTGTAAAACTCTACCAGCACAAAGTATCTACCACGTATCCTCCCGAGTCGCTCGATTCTCTATAGTTTAAACAAAGAAGTTCGCTTAGAAGGGTAGAATGCCAAACCAACTTGATTTATTGCGTTTTTAAATGGTAAATCATATACCAATGTGAAGATAGTGTTTCGCTCTACTTCATTTAAAATAACAAAACTCGTCCATTGAATTGCTAATGAAGCGTACAAGAGTGTTAAAGACGTATTAGCATTGTGCAAATGTCGATGCTTAATATGAAAAAAAGGAAAAGAAAACGGTCGCCGAACATGGGCGGGCAAGAAACAGAACAATGACGTACGTGATAAAATGTTCCCAACTTACATAAGCGCGGAAATCGTGCATTATACTTACGTAGCGAGTCGAGCAGGTACGAGGCAGGTAAAGGCTCTCCGTTTGTCCGTCCGGTTCACCTTTGCTAGGACGGTCGGTGCTCTTCAAGGTCGAGGTGAAGGCCTCTCGTAACCCGTCGTCTCGGCACTCGGTCTAGGTCGTCGGACCGGATGGACGAACCGCGTTTTCACCGCGATGTTGTTCCTCTCCGAATACCATTCGTCACTTTCTTTTTTTTTTTTTTTTTTTTGCTCCCTGGAACTTTTAGCCTTTTCGTACAGTTCGCTTTCGACGATGGTACTGGTAGGTTCTTGGAATTAAACAACTACAATTACAACTGTATATAATCTTCTGACAACAGTGAACCTACACCGATACGATACTTACGCAGCGATAGTTGTCCAACAAAGAGAGTCGAGTAAAGCGATTCGAAATCACCGCGCGACTGACCCAAATTCCGAGAGAAAAAAATCTGCGCACATGTGCAACGTAACTGCCTCGTTACGAGCTGCACACACAATCAACCGTATATCCTACTTTCTTTAGAACGATGCTTATCAAAAGACCGGCGTGTATTCCGAAATTGGTATTCCTCGTCGAGGAGATATTTGCTTTCATATCGGAACAGACGTTAGATCCGTTCTCGTTCTACCCGCCGAGCTCTCCTCCATTCTGATTCACGACGTAACGATCGGAACCGTGTCCGGCACGACGGTTCAACCTGTTTTATCTATATTTGCTTTTTATTCATCACGCTCGATCGACCGATAAATCTCTTTGTTACGATTCTCCAGCCACTCGATCCAAGTCCCTCGTGTACCACCTGACGTGTCCTCTCTCGAAAGAAACATCGACATAATAAATATCTCGAGTTTCCAGTAGTCACCCGGCATACATTTCTATGAAGAGACATTTCCATAAAATATCTCGGAACGAAGTTTCATCTGTTTCAATCCGCTCTCTATACGTACGTACATTCGAGGAGAGGATGATGTTTCACGCTGCCTCAGCGAACTTGGAAACAATCGCGTTTCACCGGCGGCAGGAGGTTGGACGCGATTAAACGGTTCAAAGCGTTTCCACGCGAGATCGCGGAATCACGTATTAAACGTATAACCGTGTTTAACGGGACGAGTTTCTTGTTGCCCATGAGTTTCTTGTTACGACGGAATTGCGAATCTCTCGCTTATCGTTACTTTGCCTCGCGTCTCTGTTTCCATCGTTCTCTAGTATTCTTTCGTCGATGTTTGCTCGACAAGCCTTCCGTTCGTCGAGACGCGGTGATTTTTCGATTTCGCGAGAAATTTTTGTTGGATGTCCAACCTAATATTGAATCAGTGCAAACGCTGATTTAATAACAGTCTACGTAAAAGTGGACTGTGAATAGTTAATCATAAGGGCAAGATCCAGTAGTTGGTCATCTATGCTCCTTCCCCTTTCACTTGGAGACAATGATAACCAAGAACTTATAAGGACATGCTTGGAAGAAGCAATTAGCATTCTATTCTATTCTTTTGCTCAAAAGTCCGACGATAGATCTTGTACACGACCACCACGATTGCAACAAAGAATAAACCTCTTTAAAATTATAAGTGTGTTAATTCCATTACGCGGAATTCAACATTTTGAGCGAAATATGATCTTTTGTCGGTGGTAAAATCGTACACGTGTAGTACGCGTAACGAGAGAAGCCAGCAGAAAGAAAAATTCTTGTGCGTCGGCACAACTAAAAATCGATCGCGACAAAGGCTTATACTCGCCGACGAACGCGAGATAAATCTCACACTCGGTTAGAAAAGATAGCCGTGGCGGATTGTTTTACGTGCGGAAGCTCGAAATAATCAGCCAGCTGTGCAGCGAGAAATCGTGACTTTCTTGGACGAAGTCCCAGCCTCTGTGATGGTCGCGTGATCACCGCAACGTTCTTTCATTTCAAGGGTGTCTATCGTTTAATTCAATTCCGTTTTTTCATCCAATAGTCATCGATTGATGGAGCGTCCAGCTGATCTCTTTTTTTTTCTTTCTTTTGTTTTTTTTCTCTTCGTCTTCGTCTTCGCCTTCGCCTTCGTGACTGGTCGGCGCCGCGACGGTTCAACGTTCATTCCACCCGAAACGAAAAAGTTTCCCCCGGTTTTCTGGCCGCGGGCGCCGTTAAAAATATGCGGTGGGTATTTAAAGAACGGGAAATCCGATAATCGTCGTCGTTTGACATTCTTGAGCCTTTCCCAATCGCATTTCCACGAATAATAAATAGTTATTCAGTTATAATGGTTTCCACAAATAATAAATGGTTATCGTCACTATCGAGTAGCATTAAAGAATTTTGAAACGCGGCATTAAGCCGTGTGTCGATATATATCAGCCAATCGGAGAAAGCTTGTCGAATCTTTCCGCGCCGGAGGGTCGCGCGTTTAATTTATCCTAAAAATAGTTGACGAACGATTTCTCTCTCTTTCTTTCTCTTTCTCTCTCTTCGTGTCTCATTCGTGTTCCACGAATCGTGTGAACACGAAAACACGAGAAGGTGCGCCTCGTTTGACCGAGAGGGTTGTGTCGAGCGCGTATCTGAATGTCCCGGTTCATTCATAGAAATTTATACCGCGAGAATCGAGCACGATTTTTCCACCTCTCTTTCTGTCAACAATGTGTTCTCATCGAGTGACGAAAACCGGTTGCACGCGCCAGCCAGTAGATCACTGTCGAGCGTTAGAGCTATTCTCGAGATTACGAACAATTTAAACGCGGTGTGTTTGTCTTTGTACTTTCACTTCGAGCTCTTTACCGTTACTAGGGGAAGATCGATTGGTCGCGATGAAGGTACGCGCGCGTATACGAATCGAAATCGATTTTTATCCGAGACCGAACGACACGCAGCTGGATCTTTGGTTTCTCTACCTACTACGATTCTCGTCTCGTCAGTTTTTGTTCGCGACACGATCGAAAGGGAGATACACGCTAATGGAGTATCCCGGCTAATGAAACGGGTCAATTAATGAATTTTATTGACACATTCGAACGCTTGGCAATTACAACGTACGTTTTACCTTGACGATTAAATATAGCTCCGGTTTCATAATGAACTAGTTGTGCCATTGTTAAAACACTTGGACAATCGTGCACGGGCAGACGTTGAAATCGCGCTCGAACCAACCCGATTCCAGCGGTTAGAAACGATAGAACCGATCGTAACAAATCACATATGTATGCACAATCGGCGTGTTCCTCTTTCGCCCGATGCTCAATGAGTATGCTCGCGTCCAATTTCACGCCTATCGTCTTACCGATCCTTTAATCAGACAATCAGTGTTTATCTCCGAACTCGATGCTTATCGAGATCCCATTGCGTTTCGATAACGGCAAAGAACATTGCTATCTATTCAGAGAATTGCGTGTCCGTTCCGTTTGCGGACAGATTTCCGTTTCCGTGGCTTGAATCCTTGAATCTGTCACCGTTGCAACGAAACTTTGAGTTATCATCTGGAAGAGACTCGTTCGCGTAAAAATTGGTGACAAATGGCAGAGAACGAGTGGGAATTCTTGGGAAAGAGTACAATTGAATTGCTATTATTCGCAGGTCGACTATTTACACGCTCAGTTAAGTCGCATTGACTATCTCTCAAGAGAATTTAAATTTCTTTTCAAAGATTTCTTTTCAAAGAAGGATTATTTAGTACGTCGTCTGACGTCCTCGCTCGTCATCGATATCTCTTTCGACCTCTATTTTTCGGCCCAGCACACTTTCCACGACGAGTCTACGATTCCACGTCCTTTAGATTTCAAAATCCTATTTATCACCTGGCGGAGTTACGATACTTCGACGACGTGGCGTGTAGGCACGTGGGCGTCGACGAGCGTTTCGCGATTAATTTTTTTTCGCGCGCGGCGCGAGACGACGTTCGTTGTTGAAAGGAATGTGGCCGATGGGTCTGGTTCTGGAAAGCCCAGACGCGAAAATAGCCGACACGCCCGGCGGATCGTGGCGAGTTGTTTTTCACCGAGTCGTCCTCTGACTGCTCTTGCAACCGAGAGAATCGTCTCGCGTTCGCGAGCGTAATTGCAGCGTTGTCCTGCAACGAGAGGAGGAGGTGAACCCGTAAGAAACACAGCCGTTTCTTCCAGCTGACAATTCGAAGTAATTGGCCACGCTTACGCTAATAATATAACGAGGCCGTCTTAGGAGCGGCTCCTGCGTTAACGACTGGACAAGCACGATCAATTAGAGTTTTTACGGAGGACGATTAATATCGATTGTTCTCGTTCCTCCGACGGCTGTACGATTGGACGATACGTAAATATCGAATGATACAAGGAATTGCGACTCGTTGAAAATAAATTTGTTGTTTTTTAATTCGCCAAAAACCTACAATCGGCTATATCGATCGTAACAACATTTCAAGTTGGTGTTTATGGTTCTTGTATCGGTCTGGAAGCAATTCTACTTCGTTTTCTGTATTCTGTTATACAAGCAAATGGATTGCAGTGATTAGTTCTTTTTGTATTTCAAGTTTTTCAGCATTTATTATTAGGGATAATGTATGCCATAAGTAATGTCGGTTTTTAATACTGTGTGAAAAATTTTTTATTTAAGAGTTAATACAGCTTTAATATATAATTTATATAAGCACGATAAATGTCAATATTTAACTTAGAATATAGGTTATGTTATAATAAGTTAAATTATTGCTATTAGGTGGAAATGTTTATTAAACGACATTACTTATGACTACTTCTAATTATTAACTACACGGTGGGCCAAAAATCACTTCCTACTGAAATAAATCCGTTTTTTTGTTGCTATATACTTTTTTTTTTGAAGGAAATGATTTTTAACGTATTTTTAATGTATTTTAAAACACAAGGAAATGATTCTTAACGTACTTTTAACGTATTTTTAATGTATTTTAAAACACAATGGAAAAATAATGTTTGAACTTTGAAGTTCAATTTAAGATTAATGAAATTAGTTTCTCCCTTACATTTTGATGTTTCATTAAAAAAAGTAGGTGGGCAGAAACTTTTGGCCCACGCTATGTAAAGGTAGAATAGAAGGATACACCTTCCAGAATATTCTTTCGTCATAAACTTTCGATGCTTCTACGTCGCAGCAAAAACCAATAAATGGGATTGTAATCAAGGGAGCATTAAGCCGTAGATCGTTATCGGCGCGAGATAAAAGGACAAAAATATATCGTAACGGCGTTGAGAAGTCAACGAGCAAAGCGACCACAATATCCAGCGAGACGAGAGTTTATCGCGATAGCGGGACCGGAAAAACGATCGAACCGGTAGTCGGCATGTAACGCCGGTGTAACAGTAATGACGATTTACGAACGATAATTGCCTCGTCAGACGAGTTGTACAACGAAGTGCGTTCTCCTCGACACGCTCTTATTGTTTGTCACCGAGTCTCTCTCTCTCTCTCTCTCTCTCCATAGATAGAATCGCGCCGTTTCGTCGCACTATTTTCTCTTTTTCCCGCCGAGTGATGCACCATGGCCGAGAGGGAATTATTTTTAAGAGGGACGATCGGAACGGAACAAGAGCAGATCGGTGCCGCGTTCCTCGACGCGACTAGCCACGCTAGGAGATATTAGCGGCGCGTTGCGCTCGCGAGCGCGCGCCTGCTCCAATATATTACGGCCGTATGCCATCTGTAAACATGCGCGCGCGCTACTCTTTATCCGCGAGTTCCGCGTGTTTTCGCGCGAGACGTCTCTGAAACAGTGTGCCTGCGAAACAGGCCGACGCAACACGACTTTGTCGTAGTTCACGTTCACACGAGGAATGCCGGATTCTGCCGTTGAGAAACGACGAACGCGTCCAGCGTATATTTAGCACGGTGAATTCTTGGAATTTTGTCGGATAGCGCTGGTCGAATCCAATTACCACGGTATCCCGATTTTTTTCCTATTTTGTCGCGGTTTCGATTCTATTATAGCGCTGGAAAAAACCAGAATACCGCGAACGATCTTATTGTACCGATGCAATGGAATTTTATTCGTGACAGTATAGACGCGAGACAGCTTTTAAGGATCAGGAGAACCAGCGTTGTTAATCGCTGTGTAAATAGAACCGCGAGCCCCCCGTAATTGACGCCCAGAGCTCTTAATTCGATTAGTCCACCATCGGTTTTTCCTCCCCCTTTTCTTCGGGTATTCCTAGAATTCCTAAGTCGAACTCTCTTGAAGAGAAGCCTGCTTGTGTCCAACCACGTACACACACTTTTTCACTGTTCGTTTCTTCTTCCCTCGTCATCTCGCACACTGTCGATCGTACTGTTTTATACAAATGAAATGCCTCTCCCTGTTTCGTCATACAGTGCAGAAAATAAAAATGAACGAAATTCTGAACCAAGTTGACGTGTCCGTGGCCCTTTTTTTTTGTACCAACGCGAAGCTCTCGTCGAGAACGTCGGTGAATGACCTGTGGCACTCTAACCGGGGAGCAACGACTAGCAAACGTTGCTTTTTTTTCCCTCCTTGGAGATATCGACGCAGCACCAAGTCGAAGAAAGGGACACGCGTTCGAGAATTTTTTGGCATGGGGATAATTACGCCCGGGTCCAGCAGGTGCAATAAATTAAGCGGACCCCGGGCCCACGTCGGCTGTACTGGAAACCGTGGAATTCACCGTGGACGCTGGGCGTCTTCTGGTTTATTTATTTTCACCGGACCCGGTCCACTCGGTAAACCCGTAATTTGCTCGTTTAATCCAGCCGTGGCACGATGCGTGCGCTCGTTCCAACTGGAAACAGCCTTCTGTTCGACTTCTCGCGAGCACACTTCTAAATTCTTTCCGAGCCTCTTCTGCAGCAGCTCCTTTTGTTCCGCGGACGTAATTACCGGTAGTCTATTATGCATTCGGAGTCTTTTCTCTAGATTGGAGTCGTTTGCCGTTCTACATAACGCACGTGGTAGATCTTGTAGATTTTTGACCGACCGAATGTAGTACACTTGATCTTTAAATCGTATCATTGCCGTGTCACAACTGTAGCAATTTATATTAATTTTCATATTTATTAAATTTGTAGTGCTCGATTTTGTCTCGTGTATTTCACCTCGAGACAAAGTCGATCAGTAACAAGTTCAACAATTGAGTAGAAAAAGAAAATTAAAACTGAAACTAAAGAAAGTTGAAATTAAAAGCTAGATCTTCAGTGGCTGCGAATAATATGACGAATTCCAGTTGAGAAGGTGTCGATTAATTTCGACCGAGTTCTCGACTAAAGGATCTCGACGGTCGAGGTGTTGACCAAAGAATTTACGGCGACTCGTTTCCTTTTGAAAATCCGATTGATGTCTCTTTTCGATACTGACAGCGTTACACGCAACGAGAGCTGTTTCGAACAGGTTCGAGATAAAACGTACAAAGTATGTGCAATTCAGTGTATGCAAACCGGAGGTTGTACACTAGCTGACGTGTCGAAAGGGGCTCGTATTGTTCGGGACGTGTCGCAACCTTGTTCCGCGCGTTGGCGAAGCACTCCGATGTTATCAATCGAACGATACCAACCTGCGCCACCTTCGCGAGCAGGAAGCATTGCTCGGGAAGACAAGCAAGATCGTATCGCCAAATCGATGTTCTCTCCTTGTTGTCGAATTCGGAATTTGCGTCAACGACACTTGCTACGAGCCGGGAACAGTTACGAAATCGAATACCGGTTAGGGGAGCTGGAAAGGAACGCCAGAGAGACTCTGCTCTGCTTGCTCTGCTAATGAGACGACGCAATTTACTGAGAGCCATTTTCAAGTTCCCCAAAGATACACTTTTATAAATCTACACTGTCTGTTGACCGTGTTCTTCTTTTTTCTCGACCATTTTCCTACTTTGCACGGCATGTTTTACAGAGGCGACACACGACCTCGAAACCCGATTAAAGGGGTACGAATAATGTAAAAATGATACGAACCGCTTTCGTAACCTGTGTAATCGATAACCGAGGGAATGGAAAGTAAAGTGATGGTACACAAGTAGGACAGAGCGTGCGGGGATCGGTTGTATTATAAAAGGACTCGGAAAGGACGCTGGTGCGTTCACCTCGTCTCACGTCTGTCCAGAGTAGTCGGTCTGTCTGCGTTCGCATGCTTTTATGGTGTTTCCCATCCGCAGCTGCCCTTGTGTCGCCCTATCTAGCTTTCTGCTCGTCTCTAGTTTTTATTCCATCCACGTCTTCCATCTTCTTTCGATATTTATGCCTGCAAGGCCACTTTACTCGTTCGCCATGGTCGACATTTGCTTTGTAAAGCGAATCCCGGCTCCGATAGCAAACAAACGCGGAACAAGGGGATACGCACTTGCGACCCCAGAGCAAGTGTTGTGTTCCTTTCCAAGCTGCATTCTTGGATAGCTGCTGTCTTCTTGGTCGGCGTGTTAACTTTAAATTACAGACCCACCGAGTCACTTCCGTCAGAGGCGAAACGATTAGATTTCGATGGCACGTCGAGAACGAGAGAACGGAGAAGGGGAAACTCCGATAGGAGTTTTTAAGGTCAAGCGAACAGTTTGCGTTATCTTTGCTGCGGTGGCCGTGGGACGCGGATCAAGGCGAAATTCACATAAATCGAGTCTCGCCTCTTGTCGAGTCGAGTGGTCGTCTCCGATTCGCTGAGAAAGATCCGTCCCGAAGCCGCGAGGTCGAAGCCATAAATCGATCGATCGACGCGGTAGCAACCGCGTTCCCCCCGAGGTCTCATGGGTGTACTTATCAGAAACTCCTCGCGGTATATACGTACAGATTACTCCTAAAACCGAGACCCTGACCGAGGTTAATATCGACTTTGCACGCTCGACTGTCCGCACCTTGGGAATTCCGCTTGGGCTCGTGTCTATAATTTCTCTCCCGTTGGATCTCTTTACGTAGAGAAACGTTTAACGGCGCAGGCGTACGTGGTCGATGGACGATTACCGATTATTCTTCTTCAATCTTTCGGGTAATAACCAACGATTGACGAGAAATTGTTCTCGATATTGAGGTGGAAGATCGATCTGCTGCCCTGGTGCTGCTACGCCATCAAGATCTTATTGACGTCACAAAAATGGCGACAGCTAGCGGTATGACGTTAGAGCTATATAAACCGAGGAGTCTAGAGAGCGGACTGGGGTGAAACCTCAAGGTCCTCGTGGCGGGCCGCATGGCAGCCGCGAGCACAACCCCTCCACGGCAACACCATCTTCTGGTTTCCCATACGAACTGTGCAAACGTTGGAGAAAACCAACCACCCACCGACCTGTCTATCGACCACAGACGCCATTTGCCGGCGCCGTGCTCCGTCGCGACGCCAAGTTCACTGCGCTCCCCCTTCCGACCGTCAGCCGGACTGTGTGCGTTTCCACGCACGAAACGCGACATCATCTACACGGTCTCGATAGACTTTCCGAGGGAAAACAATTCAATACCATCCGAATATCTTTCCCGAATTTCATTTTGGTTCGTTTCCACGAGATCGTCGTCGCTTGAAATCGACATGTGGTGTTGCAAGAGGCTCGATGCCTCCGATTGGCCCGTCACAACCATCGTCCGAGGTAACGCTTCACTTTTGCACGTCGCTAACTTTTTCTCTCCGCTCGGCATTAACCCGAGACACAATACGGCACAGGCCTTTCGCCAATCGCTTTCCTTATTCGATTTTCACGCTCTGTCTTTTGTTCTAACAAGCTACTTTTAGCAAGATTCCAGTCGTTGCGGAATCTTCATCACACCGAGTCGACACTCACGTTATTATTGATTATGATAACAGTTGGCTGTCTGAGCTTTTTTCGAAGAAGGATCCTTTTCGTACGTTGCTTTCTCGTTTCGTTTCGTTTCGTTTCGTTTCGTTTCATTTCGTTTCGTTTTCTCATTCCCGGTGCTCGTTGGAGAGAAGCTTTTTACATAAACGCCTACCGGCTTGTACACTGTTCCTATTACACTTACGCTGCTATTATTATCCCGCTCGGTCAAAGTCGTGAATCTAGGATAAGTTCTAGGAATGTCTGTGCAAACGGTTGGTCGATGAGCTATTTACTTTTAGACCATGTCGTAAGATACCTCGCGAGCTATCCGATAACGAAACGTTAAACGGAGACAACACTTTGTTAGCGTTTATCGATTGGCTGGAACAATTACACATCGGTTGGAGAAATATTCGTAAAGAAAAGAGAGAGAGAGAGAGAGAGAGAGAGAGAGAGAGAGAGAGAGAGAGAGAGAGAAAAGACAAGTTGTTCGACAGCTAAAAACTTAATAGGGTTGCGTTCGATCTTGCGGCAGACGAAGCCGTACACAGGCAACGCCAGAAAACGTTTAGTTGATCGCATCGTTCGTCCTAATTGCTTATTCGATTTAATCCCACTTGTGATGCAACGAACATCACGTATATCTCGCTGTCAGCTTCAGCCTCTCGGATTCTTTCAATTCGCTGGCGTTATCCAAAATCCACGCGTTATCTATCCCAGTACTCCATAATAATGTCAATAGTGAATGGCACGAATTCAAGATTTGTTCGTGAGTTCTTTCTGCTCTAAGAGATTCTGTACGTAAATGTAAGTATGTAGTTCTATGTAGTTTTGAATGTCTTTTGAATAGGTTTTTTTCTTGATCCCGTACGATCGAATCAAGAGCAAGAGTGACGATGTGAAATTCAAATTTCACGTTCTTGAACTTCCTTTTTTCTTGTTTATCTTTCTGTTGATTTCTAACTATTGATATTTAAAGTATCCTCGGGGAGTTCTCTTTTTTTTTTTGTAATGCATATTTCAACAGTGGATTTCAACGATTACGCGATGTTTCGTAATAACCGAGGGGTCTCGTTTCTTGGAAACAGCTCGATAGTCTAGGAAATTAATCCAGCGACAGGGCGAAACGATTTCGCGAAGCAGTGCCACCGGATGTAAATCCGCAGAATATATCTAAGAATATTTGGCGGCTGTCTCGCTTTTTGATGCGTCAGAAAGAAACACAGAGAAGATGCACAGTCAGCAGTATATCTGTGAGTCAACGTTCGAACGACTGACCGGTGCAGGAACAGTGTGACACGTTGTTCAGTTACTTGAATCTTCTCGATTGCGCGTAATTATTTTCTCCGCGGTGTTTAGTCATCGAGCGTTAATAGACGTCGTATCGCAAAGGACACCGTCGTCAAGCTGATACGCGTCACCATGGATAATTCATGAGACATGCTTGAACTTTGTGTCGCACTTTGGCGATAACATTAAAACGGAGATGCTATCGTTTCGGTGTATCGATTTGTCGCGTTGCAAATTCGAGGTGACTCACGCTCGTTCCACGCTCACAATACTGTGACGCGTGTCATTGAGACATTAAATTGACACACTTCTCGGGAGTATCCGCCAGTGGTCAATTACATCGGACGTGGCTGGTTGCATCAGGCGTAATTGGATGAAGACGTACCTTGGAGTCGCGACCAGTCTCGAGACTAAAAGGTTCGCGTCGAAGGCGTTCTCGAGTTTCTTGCTCCGGTTCCTCGGCGGACCGTCCATACGCCACGGGCAAACGCTGCGACAACTGACTGTACACACCAACGAAATTTCCCAAAGATTCACGTACGAAGGAATCGAAGTTGCGGGAAGATTGGAATGTTGGCACTCAGTCGAAACTGGCCGTGAAACGTGCCATTATGCGGCACTGGCTCCACGCTTCGCTGTGGTTCGAATTCTCGGCCTCGATTGGCGTCCGCCTTTGTTTCCAGTCTGAATAAGCAAACGCTCCGGCACGGAAAGAAAGAAATTGCACAGCCCCGGAGGACGAAGCGCGAAGATTGTTATTACGATGGTCGTTGGCGGTAGGAACGTAGGCTTTCATTGATTCGCGCTGCGGTGAATCTTCGCGGGTGCGGCTCGCGTGTACGGGCGGAAAAGAGCCTTGGTAAAAATAACGACTTCCGTTACGGGGCTGCGAAAGTATTTGGTACGCCAGTGACGTCATGTCCGTCGTCTGAAGGTGCTGCCGCTTTTTCACGCGCAGCACGTTTATTTTTAACTGACCGACGATGGCGCCACTCGCCGACCAACGTGTTTTGCCTAAATGCAAATTTCTTTCTTACGTAGTTTATTATCACGCGACATAACTTTAATTGGTGATAATTCGAAGCGGCGGCGGGGGGGGGGGGGATGAGAGAAAAAAGTAGAGAAACGTGTATCGTTAATTTATTGAATTAATCTAATTCCACGAATATCGAAAGATCTCTCGTAGTCTCTAATTTTCAAGTCAAATGTTCAGACACTCGACTCGAGTGTCGAACAGTGATATCCATATTCCAACAATCCGTTCGTTCGATCCGAAAGAAGTCGACTTGTTTTGTTCGGTTCGACTCGCTCCTCGGAGATTTCATTTACGAATCGTGACTCGACTCGGCTACCGTTCCTCTCGGTGCGTTAAGTCTGATCTGCGGTGAAATCTTTATCACTCAGCAGATATCGTTGCCCACGTGTTCCAACCACGGCACTTTGAGAACGGGCTTTACAAGGTTTCTATGCAGATATTCCAGCGTGTTCGCCTACAGTGCTGCACAGTTCTATTCAATGTACGCGTCTCGTTGCGTACACGATCGATAGATTTCTACGTTCTACCACGATACCATTACGACAAGGGGAGAGCCGTACACGAGACACCTTCTTGTCTCACAGGCTAACTGTTCCCTCGCCGTTTCCTAATTTGTACAACCTTTCTGACAAGTGACAGCATCGAAGTCAATTGAATTTTTCAACTTGAATTTTGTTTCATTTACAATTTTTCTTTCTCTTTTTTCGACTGACAAAACAGTACAGAGAAACAGTAGAGATTATTTGCGCGTCGCATATTTCAAATCTCCTTGCTGTTGTTTTTGTCGTTCGAGGGAAAACCTATAAAAAAACCTTCCACCGCGTTTCTTTTACGCGTCCCGTACTTGTCATCGAAGTGCAATTTTCCGTCAGTCGCGTTATAAATCATGTTCTCGCAAACACGGTCACGAGCTTGTTTTTTCAAGTGCGCAACAGCGAGTGGAAGAATGGTAATGCTGAAGTGACGTGTAACTGGTGGAAATAATGGAACGATGCGAACGGCGAGTGTAAGTTCGCAAGACGTTGTTCAGCACGAAACGATGCTGGGCAAATCGATCGGACGAGTTCACGAGCGCCACGATGTCTGGCCGGTGCCGGTGCCCGTTCACAGACACGTAATAACAATTATATCGTGACAAGGCGGGAAAGATCGAGGTCATCGGTAGGCAGGGAACGGTCCTTGGAAGCGTCGATTGGGACACGATTCGTGTTCGCTCGTGATCGATCGTGCCTTCCTCTCTAACAGTTTATTGCGGTCGTCGATCGCTGATGATCGCTAATCGACGCGTTATCGTCGTCGAAAACTCGACGAACACGGCCTTTCGATCTTACGAACTGCAACAGTCCCGTAATTTCGCCGTAAACGAACCACTAAAGACCGTAATTATTGCCGGATCGGTGCACGATACCTGTTTCGTAGGTGTGCCGATTCTCGATATCTTGCCGCTCGGTATCGGTCTCTAATCAAATAGATTTTCCAAACGATATAGCCCCGAGTGTGCCGTGCGAGTCTAAAGTATCGCGGTACAACGTATCTTATTTGCGCTCGTTAATCTCTCGTCTTTTCTCGAGTTTCCTCCGTTGGAGCGTTCGCGAGGAGCATTCGTGGCACGTGCAAGAACGATCCTTATTGCTCGTATTTGGACGTTCGGAAATTTAGTAGTAGTAGCCGGCGATCAAACGATAGCCAACACGTGTTTCATTCAGTCGGAACAATTTCACAAAGTACACGCTCAACGCATCCGCGAGCATCGAATTTGATGTCGTTTCGAAAGCCAGGGTAATGATACGGTTGGATGAAACACGATGGGAAGAGAGTTCATCTGAAAGCTGCACGGTTATCTCACTGCGTGTGGCGCGTTCCTATGATAAGTCGTCGAGTCCGGCGAGGCTGCTACGCAGGCCAGATCAGATGAAAGGGCCTGTCTAACGCGTAATTGTGCGGTTAGACGGAGAAGTACCGACCGGTTTGCAATTAGATCGCTAATGAGTAAGGCTGCCACCCTAGCTTTTCGATCGCTTCCTTCCTTTCGCGCGATCTGTCGCAATCTGTTCGTCGAACCGCCGAGCGACTGTGAAAAATGGAGCCTAACTTGCTCCTGTCGATACGTTTTCTACGACTTTTCTATGCCTATTATTGTACCTACACCCTGCTGAAATTCTCCATTTCTTTCTTTTCTTTTCTTTTTTCTCTTTTTAAATATTTCCTTCGTAGGGAAAAGAATCTTCGAAGGGCGGCCTTCTAACGAGGAAAGATTTTACAGTTGGGAACACTTGCGGAGATAACAACGCTTGTAAAATTTCCACTTGACGATGGTTGCAAACCGGTAGACGCAAGATGGGTTGGTCGTTAAGTTATGCAGATGCGAGAATTTCCGATAGGAAACAACCGAATGCACTCAGCGTGCTGTCCGTTTTCTATAATTGGTCTTGCAAAATGACAACGGAAAGATTATGGTTAATTAGCTGACCCCAGAAACGGCGGGGTCATTGCAATCACACGTTCAGTCACGTCTCTAGTAATAATAGTTAGGAGAAAGAGAGGGGATACCGGAGTACATGTTGGATTAAACGACGTTCAATCCTCGCTATTTTTTTCGTTTTGTTTGTCATTTCACGTCGCCTTTTACGTAGTTCGTGAAACGTTGTTTTAATTGCCCTCCGCTTAATACCTGTCCAATTAAAATAGCAATCGTGCTTGATGTTCGTCACGGATATTATGAGAGTTTTTAATCGCGCGTGTAAATCTTCGCGTATAAACAATGATCGCGACAACGCACGAACCTTTTCCATCCGACTGAATATTTTCGAAAGTGAAGCGAGAAAAAGGTCAGTTCGTGGCTGGTCCCGGGGATAGTTTCGTGTCGTGGTCGTGTTGCTCGTGCCTCTGTTTATTGAGAGTCTGCCTTTACAACCGTTAATTACCGCTGTTGCACTCGTATTTCGTCCCTTCTATCTTTCTCTCGGCTGTGTGTCTCGCGGGTTCTGCATCTATTGTGCAGCCGCTGCTGCGAGTAATTGGTCCCCTAACTATTGCAGCTATTAGAATTCGCCTCTTCGTCCTCCTCTCGCTAGACTAGACAACCACTCGAAGTTAGGTAACAGCAACGACCGTCGTTGCAACTTTGGTACTTTGCGTGCTTATCTGATTGAGAAAGGTGTCTTCTTCCCTCGGTGAACGTTCCTTAATTACAAACGGAGGTTTTCTTTTTTCTTTTTTGTCTGTTAGATCGAAACTCTCCGATATTAAGTTTAAGGAAAAGAAACTGAAAGATTTGCGAGTTTAATTAAATCTCAGTTTCGAATCAAATCTAATCACGTTGAGTTATTACTTTCTCCGAGTTTCGTTATCAGAGATACGCGTCGAACATTCGCGTTTCTTTGCCTTTGTTGGCTACTAAATCCACAACCGGGTCATTTCGCGAACGTAGTATCAGAGTTAACAGATTTAATCATAGAATGGTAAATGGAGCGTCGAGCTGCGTTAGAAATTCCATTCTCTTCGCTCCTTAGCTTCGTCCAGAATTGAAAATTTCTTCAAGCAGGCTTCTTTCATAAAACGTCGCCGGCTCGAAATCTCCACGGTTTAAAGAACTAAATTAGAACTCGACGAAGGCCAAATACATACATACGCAGCTGAACCAGCGCGCATGTTCGTTTGTTCCCGAGAAAGTTTTCAATCTATTACATCGAGGCTTTGATCCTCGTGCGTCGAGCGTACTTGACGAACGGCCCTGTTAAATGTTAAATGCCTCCGCCCCTATAGTTGGTAGGTAAACAAAAGCACGATGAATCGAGGAGGGTCTTGAAAAGGCTGCTCGGATCCGTGGAGAAGTAGGATAAACGAAGGGAACGCGAATCTCGCGTAGCATGTGCGAGTTCTAATTTTACGTACGGTTAGGTCGTCTTTCTTGATTCCATCTAACAACGGCCGCTCTAAAAGCAGTCTTTTGGGCGTGACTGCGCGCCACGTTGTTCAAATGTGTTGGCAAGTTCGCGTACCTTCCGCGGCAACATCCGCGGCGTGGCGTTCAACAGTCGAGCTGCGCCTCCGAAGTGGAGGACTTCGAACTTCGTTGCGTTTCACTGTCGGTACGGCAGAGTAGCGACGTCGGTAATCGTTTCATTGGCGACGGCCGGCAATCGTGCTATAGCGGGATCATTCATTTCGACAGTGAAAAGGGATCTTTCTGATCAGACAAGCTACTACGAGGCGATACATCTTGTTCCATTTTGTTTTGAATGAATTGAACGTGGAGCATCCATGGAAAGGAGAACGCAATTTTTTGGAATCGAGATGGTGTAACATCTCAAATCTTTAGATGTTTAAAATTGTTTAATTTCGAATAATGAGATCAGTTGAAAGTGGTTGTTTCAAAGGATAACTATCGCACAGAATAACGCGTGTTTAATCTATACTACCTTCGAATCGTACGTCCGTTTACAAAACATTTTTATATCTGACGACTTTATCAGTTTCAATGATTAAATGTAACTGATCGACACGTCACTTTAATTTACAGAGGACACGGAAACCATCGCTTTTTATCGAGATGAACGTTCCTGTTCCCAGGGCGCGAAACCGCATAAAATAACAGGACGTTCGCGTGCCGATATCCATTTCGCCATTTAATTACGAAACCGTGTAAATTGAAAGGTAAATTTAAATTGCGAGATATGACATCGAGCACTGCAAAGAATTTTATTATTCGTGCAAGATGCATCGTTGCGACACGCATGTTAACTACCTGCGACGTCGCGATACATATTTACCCAGAAGCGTAAAAGAGGGAGGAAAACGCATGTCCCATGATTGGAGTTGCGTGCTTCTTTCCCCGGAACGGCTAATTGCACCTTTGCGATCATCGGACCACGATACCTCGAACGTAGCGGTTTTTTCCAACCGGTTTGCGATTGACAAGTGTCCACAAATGATTCAATTAAATTTCTCCCTTGGGGGGTGGATGCAGTTCATCGATTCGTCGATGCATCACGAACAAACGCCGCCGGACATTCTTTCCCTTTTTTTTTTTTTTTTTTTTTTTTTTTACGTTACGTCCCGCTGGCTCCGTTACGATCGGCAAACATTGAAAAGAAACGGCGCGTAGAATAGTTTCTTGCCCTCCTTGCTTTACCGATTTCTATCGTGATTAGAATCGTCCGCCGAGACAGTTAGTTGAGTTTAAACAATTCTAAAAATCCTACTTGCAGACCACTTTATAGACCATCTCTTATCGTTTTTCTTGTTTTCTTCGTCTGTTACAGGTGAGTCGATTGTTAAGTCAAATACAATCATTTTCAACGTACCTGATTGATCGATGGTTAAACGATCAACGGCCGTACTTTCACTGTAATGGGATATCCATCCCGAAGTTCAGGTAAATCGCTGGACGCGCACGTCCCCTTTGGAGGACGTTAGGCAAACAACTTAATCGAACGGCGTGCATCTACGCGTGTTATTATCGCGGCCGGTGGAAAAAGTAGAAGGGATCGACGGGCCGGTACGGTCGCGCTTTCACCACGATTCTGATATTTAGAGGCGCGTCGGCGAGAAGGAGAAAATAGCCGCGGCGGTATCAGAGGGGTCGTTTGACATTTATGCGTTTCGTCCTAATAAGCGTAACGCAATAAATACCTGCCGGCATGAAATACATCGGTGAAAGAAAATTGCAAAACACGGCGCGCGACTTCTTCGCCGTGTTCTTCTTCTTCGTCGACTGCAGTCATAGCGGCAGCCGCGCAGAATATTATTACGAAAATGATCCGTAACCGTGAAATAACGGCCGTGTCTTCTTTGGTAACTGGAAATAATCAGTATGATTTCTCGGCTCTGTGCTCGCGTACGATTCACGTGCGGGTTTTGCCCGCGAGATCGCGGAGATCGGAAATGAGTGCGATGATGAATTGCCAGCGATGGCAGATATAATTCACTTATTTCATTTTGAAATATGACGGTCGTTAGGTTCTTTTACCTCTGTCTTCTCCGTCTCGTCAATGCGATATACATGCGATGTTTATTTAATTATTTGTTTCCGTACGAAATATCGCTGGCAGCATTTAAGAGTCGTTAAATTTATTATTTGACGTATTTGACGTATTGTTGGGATGGATGTTGGAAAAGCGACGTCAACGTGATTTAAAGTGTCACGGTCATCGAGGCTTGTTAAGTATATTTTCATCAATGTTCGGGAATACCTGGGAAGCGGAATTCGCACCATTTCATTTCGAAATCTGACGAGAAATGGTCGTCGAGAAATTCTACTAAGAAAACGTTCCTTTTAATACGAAATATCACGGGCAGTAATCGTTTATCCTGCTACTTTTTTCCCTGTTCTAACAATGTATGAAAACATGTGGAAAGCGGCGTTTAAACTCCGGTTTCTCCGTGTTAATTGGTGCCAGTAACGAAATTCGTGTTACGCGCCTTTTGATGTTATTCCTCATGACACGGTTGGAATTCGTAACACACCGTGGTTTAATGTTCGTTAATTATAGACTAGCCAGCGTTGCGTCTATTCGAAACAACTGCTCGGCCATTTGAACTTCATAATATCCGATAACTGATTGCGAACGAACGATTAGTATCCAATTGATCTCTCGGTGTTAATCGCAACCGTTCGAGAACGTAGCGGAGGAAGAAAGCAGGTCTGTTATTAGTCATAGTCCTGGCAATTAAGGTCGTGTACGTATTATTTCAGCGGGACGATGCTCCGTGAATCTCCCCACGTTGGAGATGGACCACCGCGGACGCTTTCTTTTGGCCATTTCGCGGACGATTCGCAACGTAGAGTAGCGCATTTTTTTTTTTTCTTTTTTTAGAAAACGCGAAACACATTTTCGACGTTGCATGAATTTTACGCGCGCTGGGAAAAGCGACTTTCTCCTCTGGCCAGGATATATAAAAAAATGTGGTCCGTTTCTATTTTATTCTCTCCTGAGACGTTAATAACAAATCACGGCAACGCTAGGCCCGCGCGTTGAAGAGAATCAGTAGCCTAAGTCTTCGTTTACTGTTAATTATCACTGCGCTACGAAGGCACGATTGATTCGCACAACCGTGGAAGCGGTCAGTTAACCTTAATTATGTTGGTTAATTGCCAGTTGTTGTTCAGACTCCTGGCTACGTTGCACGTCGGTCCGCTGCCGTGTTTAGTTCCGTGAATATCGATATATAAATTATTCTTTACGACCCTCGTATCGTCGTTGCGGAACGTTTATCTTCGCTTTCCTTCAATTTCCCTGCGGACTTATCCCGGAGAATTGACTCGAATCGCAGAAAACCACGAAGTCGTATCGATCGCCGGTACTTCTTTCGAGGCGATATTTACTTCTTTGCGATCGAATGGCTGTTCAAACTTCGCGAGAAAGCGAATTATTTTCCTAACCCGGCGCTCCCGATTCCGAGTTTAATCTTTAGTCGTCACTCTCTTACACTTGCGTTCCGGCTTAAACGAATCCGATTGCTATTCGAGGGGGTCGGGTTGAAACGGATTTTGCCTATTTTCTCCTTAGTTCGGATCCCTTATTTCCTCGTCGTTAATCCGGCCGTGGTGATTTCCGCTCGTTAAAGCGGCAGCGAGCTTAACTCGACGCGGGCAAGACTCTGGTGGCGATCTCGAGCAAGGAGCCGCACGATTGACGATCATTTCGTCTGAAATCTCTCTCGAACGAACCGTCAGATGTTGTTAGATCTTCTGTTCAACGTGATTTCGTTTAATTAACGTTAATTGTAGCGATTAATGGAAGAATCGCGTTAGGTTAGAGGCTGAAAGTTCTCCCCCTCTTTCTCTCTTTGTCTCTCATTCTGGAAGAAATTGTTTCCCGAGCCATTTTACGTTTAATTTCATCGAACGTAGAGGTAATTGAGAACGATCAATTCGATACTTTTGTGCGTCGTCTCTCATAAAGCGATCCATTTTAAGATATTACACAGGATACTTTTCAGTAGTGGCTCTTGTACAGACACACACACGGATTGTTTGTAGTTTCGAACGAATATCGTTGGCAGAATTTTGTCCTCGCAAAGTACACGTTGGGTTAATTTAATTAACTCGTACAATTATCTAGTAGGATTTCCAAACACTGCAAGGTACACCGTGTCCATATTTACTTGTTCTGTCGTTACTCTTCTCTGACAACTAAAGTATGAACGTTTTTTTTGCAAGAAATTCGATCCAAATCCTGTAAAAATATAAAATTTCTACGAAAAGTTACGAATTACTAGTTAATTACTAGTTAATTAAAAGAATATAAAACCAAGTATGACACGTGTGACTCTATTAATTGAATTTCTTTGCTTTGTAATATATATATATTAATTGATACTTAATATCAATAAATTTTTATCTATTTTCAAAAAGCACGTATGACAGTCTTCTATACAGGTGTAGCACACGTTGAGCACTGGTCATTATTAATTCTTCCGACTAACGATCGTTATTAATTTCTGATACCTCTAGTATTAACATCACTTGTTTTGGTCAAGTGCAATCAAAGAACGTAAGAACATAAATTGAACATAAGAACATAAGCTGAAAACCACAATCCAAACAAGATGTCTGTCTGTAAAATAAAGACGTTTAATCTTTGGTCCAGCAGCAACGTCACGATGTAAACGCGCTGTAAGTTTCTCACACAAGGGGACTTACACAAAGCCGAATCGTACCTCTCGCGATAAGTGTGACAAAAGATCGGACACGTATACGCGCGCCGCGGAAAGTTTCTCTCCTGGCGGGGTGTTGCACGGTTGGTGGATTCAGCGCCCGTAAGTCACACAACTCGAGATCGTAATCGATCGATGGAGAGACCAGCACGGATAAAACAAATTGACCCACTTAACGATCGCTCCGTTTCAGCGGTATTATCGATCGCAGGGAAATCGTGCGCGGTGGCTGCAGAACACGGCAAGAAGATGCCCGTCTTATCGCTTGTTCCTCTTCATTCCTGAAGGAATGCTTCACTTGTTGTTACGCGAAGATGCACTTGTGTCCGGGCGGAGGGCGCGGTCAAGGCGTACGAAGATTCCTCTCGTAGAAGCAGAGGCAGCAGGCGCGCTTTTGATTAATGGTCCGCCGCGCTGAGGCAGTCTCTCGACTCTAAGCCTTCATCTATCTCTGAAATATTTAAGCGTTCCCTTTTCTCCGTCGTTGTAATTCTGGATAGTTCTCGCGTGTCACGAGTTTCCAGAGTTCTTCCCTCTCGTCTGTGCTTTTTCTTTTTCTCTTCGTGTCCCTTCCCCTCACTTGATTCTGACTATCAATCCAAACGATACGTCGTTGGACGTGTCCGCCGACCCGAAATGACGGTAATAACGACGCTCTCTGGGTAAACCTTTCATAATGAACCTTCCACGTGTGACGACGAGTGTCACGCGAAATCAGGTCATCTCTTCTGTGCAGTGGCAAACGAATCGAATATAGGCAGGCGTATTCCGTTCCCTCAATGTCTGCGCTTCTCTCTTCTAGACGTTCTCTTACGTTCTTTATTCGCAATTTCGATCTATCAAGAGACGCGGACAGCTTCAATTCAGACACAATCGATAATAGACGATCGATAATTCTTGCCCCTATTTCCGATTCTCTTAATTGCACATGCGCCTCGAAAGCGCGTTCAAGAGAGACGGCTCACCGTTTCCACACGCGCGGCTCGTAATAGCGCCGCACTCCTTTCTCCCACTTCCATTTCCGATCGACCGAAACGTTTCCACTTTGGTTTGGCCCTGCCCTAACCTGCCGACTTTTGACTGAAAATTCCCATCAACTTGTCACTCGCATCGTTGTATCACGGTTTGTTCGTTCTCGTTGCATGTTTGCTCGTTCATACGGGAGGGAAGAGTCGGCGTACGAAATGAATTGGGAAACCATATTTGGAAATTGATTTCACGCACGACGAACACCTGTTGTTGCTCTGCAAAATCGACGTAGGAAAAGGTAGTTCGGTCTTGGTACTTAAGGGAGTATTCTGGTAATCAGGCTTAAAAAATTAATTTTTTTTTACATTTTCTCAAAATATATACTTTCAAAAATGTCTATGTAAAAGGATTTGAATTCGTAAAATTAGCAAAGTTATAGATGTTTAAAGGGAACGGTGTACTGCTCGCAATGTAAGTATGAATATTTTTGTACAACGGGTAACAATAACTTCAAATGTATTTTTCTCAAAAAATATTTTATTTTATGATATTATTATTTTATTGTTATATTATTATTTATTATATTATTATTATTTTTATATTATTATTCTATAATATTTTATTTTTTATACTGCTCGATTGTTTGTAAGTACGAGTATTTTTGCCCAACGAGTAACAAAAACTTTGAATGTGTTCTTCTCAAATCTATATTTTTTAAACTGGCTGACGGGATATCTCACGTTTTAGTTGATCGATTGACTTGAAATTTGAACATCTTCACCGAAATGGTACTTTTATCGCACGGATTTCCAAATCTGATGTTTTTTTCTATTTTCGTTTACCACCCAAAAGACAAAAAGCACAAGGAAAATCCACATTTAAATTTCAAAATGCTGCCATTTTCTTAATTTTCGAAACCTTTGCTGTTTCAGTGGTTCATGCTATAGCCATAGCCATACTTTATACTAATTAAGATGCTTTTTGGTTTTTTCGTTTCAAATAACCAGATGGACCGAAATCGTGTCAGCTATTTCTAAACCCGTTTTGAAAAACATGTTTTACTCCAGGTTATATAATTTCCACAACTTTCATTAATTTCGTTAAAAAGAAAAAAATACTCTTTAAGTATGAATAAATCTGTGTGTGAAAACTGATCATGATTTCCTTAGAAAAAAATCCCCAAAAAGTCGATTCTTCCAGAATACTTCCTTGACACGCGTAATTGATCGTTGGCATTTCGTATTCTCGTGTGCCTCGAATGATTTCGACGCGTGTAAACTCGCTCGCGTTCTCTTTCTCGCTTTCATACGTATTCCATGTCCCGGTGAGATTTTTTTTCCACGATTTTCACTCCCCCCTACGTGTGACGCGATTTTAATTCTCGAATGCACGATCGTTCGTGTTGTACTTGGCGTCAAATACCGATTTGCAACGAGTCTTTTGTGTATTTTTTTTTTTTTTTTCCCACCGTGCCTCGACGATCTACTTCGAATCGATGAAAACTATTTTCCACGGTCCACTCTACGGCTGGGTTCTCGTTCAACGTGCGCAGACAACGATAGGCGCCGGTATCTCACGCGCGCGATCCGATAAAACATTATTACATCGTACGGCAACTTTCGAAAGCGTCTAATTAGTTACACTTTCAGCGAGCGTCGTAACTGGGGCGGTGCAGCAATGGCAGGGGCGCACACAAAGATTTAGGAGGATGTACGACTTGGCACGCGCTCCATCGGCGCAATCCATCGTTAATGTGTGTCTTTCTGTACGCGACACGGTGTTGTGTTTTCGATTGCATCTCACGTATGAAAGAAAGTTCGGCCGGAAGGTTATCGCGTACGTGGCGATTTTCGAAACTGGGGCGATTTTTCAGGGTCTCCGGACAGACGTAATTTCCTCCTTTAATCTGCCGTTTGGTCGCGCGAAATTGCCAATCATTTTTGGACGTGGCGATCGATGAACAGCTGAGAAGAAAAGTAAAAATCTAAAGTTTCGTGTAGTGTCTTTATTATTTCGCGAAACTCCAATTTCAGTTACGCTCTTCACAGACTTTTCCCCGGTCTGGCATTAATTTGCTTAGGCGTTAACGAATTACCTCGCATTTACATTTACAAGAGGCAAGTAAAATTCGTTCGTCGCGCCGCTACGAACTTTCGATTTAATTACAGAAATTTCTAATTAAGAGACGGACTAACGAGTTAACGTAACATTTCCTTCGATTCATTATACATGTACGATCGATCAACTGTGGCCCTAAAACCGTTCACTCTTCATTTCGTCGTAGCGTAACTTATTCAATACTCACTTCCCTCTTGGGATTTGCCTCGTAAGGATGATTCACCAAATTCCCAAACCAAGCTAATTCAATTGCTCCGTAAGATTGCCATTCTGGCTTACGGGATCTACCCTTAGAATTTCCCTGATCGCGTTTATCGTGGATTAACAAAATCCGGGAATTTATAGCGCTCTTGTGGATCGTGTATTCTCGATTTTTCTACGAGAAAATGTCTGACGTTTGATTTATAATTTTCTTTTCTGAAGATGTAAATAATTCAATCGCAGATTAATATATATATTGTGCGTATATTTCAAATTAATTGAAAGTAAATAGTTCATTGAATTCATCGAATATTGCCAGCAGACTGACCTGGAATTGAACGTTCCTCTTTTCTGGGTGCAGTGCTACGGAAAATTTATTCCATAAAGAGCAAAGATTAATTTGCATGTAAAAGTACATATATAAATTTATATAGAGAAAAGGAAGTAAATAAACTTACAAAATATTGGGTTGGGTACAATTTCTGTATTTTTGGCTCAAATTAAAAGACGGGATTTTTGTATTAAAAAAGAATTTTATTAAACAGTGTACGCAGCGTTTTGTTCGATAATTTTTTGCCATCTTTCAGGCAATTTCAAAATTCTGATCATTATCAACTAGCAATGGTCTACCTTAACGCTCAAAATCCTCACGCGTCGCCTGAGATTTTGCAAACCAATTTTAACACTCATATTCGCTTTCAACATCTATATATATATATATATCTTTTTCTTGGTTTATGTTGCATTTTTCCTTTTCCGGTAATTAAACACCATTTGTTCCGCTTCATATTGACAGTGTCGACAAATAAAAATTATTGAATATAATGTAACAAACAGTAGCCTAAAATACGCAGGAAAGCATAATCTCTTAGAAAAACGTATGTAATGAGATATTGAGCGAAGATTGTTTCAGATACTTTTTGCTCAATCCAATAAATAAATTAAACAAATATTTCTTCTTTCAAGGAAGGATCAACCTGGTATCCGTGACGTGTAGTTTTGACTCTGTGGATCAACGTATGACTATTCTCCGTTTAATTGTTCGTTGCTTCACAGTCTAAACTCTCGAAAGGAATGACAAACGGTGGCCAGACGTCGTATTCTTCGACGTACGACAGCTAGATGCTGACCTCGGAGCGGTTATCGTACGCGAAGAACAAACGAACGTTCATCACGGGAGGTTCAGCACGGTCGATCGTTCGGCACGAGCGAGCATTGTTCTCGACCTTGCGTTTCTTCTTTTTCTTTTTTTTCAACTGGCTGCGTGAACGTGGAATAACCCCGCAGGTGGACGCAGACCAGCCACGATCGGTATCAGCAGTTTTGTCTCTGTTTTATCTGACCTTAAATCCAAGAGGTTGCCCAAGAGGTGGCAACGTCTTTCTATCCGATCGAAGATCGGGCTTCGGTAACGTTCTACTTAGTAGAGATCGTTTCGAAGAGAAAGTTTCCGTCGACTGTTTTGCTTATTCTACATCTATATATAAAATTAGCAGTTGTTTCTTTCTTTTTTCTTTCTCTCCTCGCGTCTCTGCAACTCGCGCGCAACAATAGGAGCAGCAGAGGCTGCTGGAGGAGAAACCAGCATGTTGCAGCGACAATGGAGAGACTCGAGAGAAAGATACGGATCGACAGTGTCAATAATGTTGGATATTATCTTTATGCTTCCTCGTGATCGTAACAATGCCTCTGGTTCGCGTCGTTCGGGGCGTATTTCGCGGGTTACTGGGACGTGCCGCGCTCGTAAACCCGTGCACGATCGGTACTTCCGCCGCAATTTGCCGGATCTTTTTCCCTCCAATTGCAAGAATTACCCGGCACGCGGCTCGTTTGCGCAACAAATACTTGGTATTTCGAGGTACGACTCGGCCAGTTGGACGCATCGAGAGCCATCTTGACGACGACATCTCCTCGCATAATCGCATTTTATTTTCATCTTTATTCCAGTTTCGTCGTGACCGACGAGAATTTTCTCTCGAATCGGATCGTATTAAATCCCTTGCAACTGGTTCGCGGACTGTAACGAGTGATCGAACCGTCGTAAAATGATTGGTTGCTTTCTTTTTCTTTTGAACTCGTCGGTATGATATGACTGGATAGAAATTATTAAGAAGTAATAAACTTGTCATTTGTTTTGCCTTGATTACATTTACATATACGTAAAATTAAGAAAATGTTGCAATTTGGAACAAAAAATTCTCGACGCATGTGGCACGTCGTTTCAGCGCTAGAGGTTAAGCGTGCGGGCCCAGGTCTGACTAGGAAATCTGTTTCCCCTCTCGAAATTCATTCCAAGATGAAGATTGAACTGAGCGTCGAAGTGTGGGTTCGTTTTTTTTACATAGCGATCCGTGTACATGGGTTTCAAGGCCTTTCTCTCGGTTGCTAGGGTCAGAGTTGCACGATTTTTGGACAGAGTTTAGCATCCAAACGCGGTCTTAATCTAGAATTCTGACACCCATTTCCTTCTTCCCTCCATTGGAAATACACGTATGTATCAGTCCCTCCTAGCTTCTCTGTTTAAAAGATCTTTTAGATCTTTCGTTTCCATCCAAACGAGCGCAAGGGAATCCAAGATGAAATCAAGAAGATCGAGGTCGCTCTGAGTTTGTGTTTCGCCATTCGGCAGACGTTTCGCAAACATACCGCCGTTCCAAGAGTTGCACGTTTTTCGTGGTTGTCGCTGCATCCAAATAGAGAAGGAAAAAGAGCGAGCGAGCGAGAGAGAGAGAGAGAGAGAGTGAATATGTGTTTGCGTCTCAGCAAGACCGGAAGCCAGGATCGTCCTCTTTTCGCGAGAGTGTTCTTCCCGCGAGTAAACAAACGTGCCCACTCGATGCACGAAGATGCAGGTTTCTTCTGGAAGATGGACAAGAAGGAACGGATCGGTGACGTAGACGTGGTCGTATCGACCCTTGTCTTGCTCGGGCGCCGGCTACCGTCACCCTGGCAACCCTTCGCCCATTTCCTTTTGCACAGGAAAGACCGTGTGCCGCCAAGACGTGTGGCGCCACGTAAGCAAAGTTCTCGCCTTTGGCCACGCCGGCCAGAGAACGACTTCTGCCCGACTTCTGGCTTCTCTTCATTAGCAGGCAGGATCGTCGGCCGCTCGAGCACACTCGCCATTTCCGGCATTCTTATTCGCGACTGTTCCACGGTTCCCGTTGGTTTTTTCTCTCTCTCTTTCGTCTTGCGGTATTCTCATTCTCCTGTCCTCCCTCATGCGGAAACGTACAGCATTGGAAGTGTACGGCTTTCGAAGAGAGAAAGAGAGAAGTAATTTTCTTGGAGAAGTTGGGTTGCTAGCCACACTTCTTCGTTAGGCTTTTCTTAGAGTTGAAGCAAGTTATGAACGTTGGAGGAGTTTTGGTAGAAGTAAAATTCTGTCGAGGGTATTTTCAAAATTCTATTCTTTCTCGTCGACTTTAGACTCTCTTGCTCATGAATCAATCATCGCACTTTTAACTCTTTAACTAATTTCGAAAATATTTTTTGTATCATCTGTATCAGCAATTTATTTACGAAATAATGAGTGAAGTATCGCTTCAAACAAAATGACGTAGCATGAAATTTTGTTGATTGTATTTCTTTAATATGTGACTTCGTTTAAAGCAAGTGTGGTATATGCATAATTTCAATCTGTTGAAAAATTACTTTCAAAGGCAATAAGGAATTTAGTTTATATTTATCCCAAATAATGACAATGAATATCAACTGACTCACGACTGTCTCAAAAATTTCTTCTTTTGAAATATTATTATTCCTCTTACGTTATTATTCCTCTTATTTTATTATTCTTATCATGGTGTTACATTATATTATCATATACCATATCTACGTTCGTTATAATATATATCAGTTCGTTATATATATATCAGCAATTATAAAAAATTTTATAAGTTTAGCTGTTAGCTAAAATTTAAGTATGATGTCCCCTTACAGGGGACGGTCGAGTGCAAAGAGTTAATCCTTCGAGTTGGGATTTTTCTTGAAAGATTAAGTCGTATTTAATCTTGCTTCAAATTGAAACGACGAGATCTTATTTAACCTCGCTTGATCCTCATTTAAAATGGAGAAATGATCGCATTTTCCCAATTCCTCCAACGATATGTATTCTGTATCTAGCGTCTCTCATTTCGCAGTCGCTGTTTATCGAATCTCCACTGCCCCATAAAGAAAAATAATTTTCCAAGAGAGAGAGAACCTGTCGCGAGTTATTGATTGCCAAGTGATAACGATAACGCAAGCCACGAACACATAGCAGAGCACGAACACACACCGTTCTTGGCGCGCGATCACTCGTCATGACAGCAAGCGAGAAAGTATGCGTAATTCGAGCCTGTTAATGACTAATATCTCGAACGAGCTGGCGAAGGACGGCGGATTACAAATTCTATCTCACCGTTAACGAAGTGTGAATTATATCGTAGTATATGCGTGTTCGATGGCAGCTTGCTAGAGCTACGCTCGACAGAGCGTAGAATTTAAACGGACCAGCCCGAAACGAACGAGAAACGGGCAGAAATCGCAATTCGCCGGAATGGACGCGAAATCGGCCCGATGATCTCTCTCTTTCTCTCTCTCTCTCTCTTTCTAATTGAGTCTCGAAGTTTCACCCGGCGACTTGCATGATCGCTTGATGGTTATTTATCGTCGACCGACGGGGAAGAGGTAGCAGAAAACGTCGATCGTGCCGCCGGCAAGGCATCCGTCTGGTATCAGACGCGATCCATTATTCACGATATTGTACGATGCTGGATCTCTACGGGTCCACCGTTGCAACTTATCGTCCGATGCATATTGCAAAACCCATCGCTTATTGCCCGAACCTGCGCCGATTTGTTCGTAAACTCGTGGAAATATTTTCACGACGGGGATTCGAACGTATCACGATAGTATCATCTACATTGTTCGTGCACGTAGAAATACTACTCGTTTCTCGAAAAGGTAGGAAAAATCACGTAACTTTAGCAACATTGTCCTTTTCGTTGAAAACGTGGAATGCGAAGGAACACGTGGTTTTGTTCCGTTGTAAAATTTGAAATTAAAACAAATCGATGCAAATATCCGAATATCCATTCTGTGATTAGCGTTGGCAACGTTATAGTTAAAAATTTAAATATTTTAAGTAAAAAGTTATTGGAATTAATATAGCAATTTCAATATCGAAAATTAAAAGTAACAATCTTATCGGGGGGGAAAAAAGGGGAATCGAAAATGACAGTATAAGTATTGAAATTGGATGTACGTCTGGAGAATATTCGCGGTCGTAGAGAATTTGTTCGTTGCACGGTTAAATCTGGTAAATTTCAATAAATTTGAAACGATTCCGTTCTGCTACGTTATTCAGTCACTCGGGAAATCTTCTTTTGATGTGAACGAAAATTCGAATTCCGATGTTAAGAGGATATGTCGGAACCTTGATCGAGACTTCCCCCCGCTTTACTACGTGAAATTTTCACAACGGAACGGCAGAAAGATAATTCATTACTTTTCCAAACTTTTAATTTCCTGTTCTTCAGACTACTGAGAATCAATGGGTCAGCAGAGATTACGATGCACGATCGTCGAGATCACGACCCAGTTTGCTGCTCGCAGGAGGTTGATATGCAAAAATCTGCCCTCGCAATCAAATATCACCGGTAATGCCAAAGCAACGGATGTACGCGCGGATTATTATCAGCCATAGAAGCAAGCAGACAAAAGTGGGTCGTTGCTTCCTCTTCTTTGAAGTTGTTCGACGTGATCGAGGATGTAATTTAGATCGATGCTCCTAATTGCTTCCGATTAGGCTGTCTCCGAGACAGTCCGGCCCAGGTAGAGAGAGAGAGAGAGAGAGAGGACGTAGGGTTTAACACACCGAGACGTCGGTGCACGGAGAGCAGAGGGGAAACACACAGGTGCAGCAGGAAGTCGATAAACCGACCTGCACCTGTGTGTACTCGGCTCATGTCAGACGTGAAATCGGAGTTCGCACGGTCCCCAGCCAGGTCGAGTCAATTTATTTGTCAGTCCTCTTCCTCCTCCTCTTTCTCCTCCGGTGCTTGCTTAGCAGGTCGCGATTTGTATCGTGTCTACGTATTGTTGGCCATAATATCGATCCATCCTCGAACGTCACGCAAGATCCTCGTCAGTGGCGGATTCATTTGAAAGTATGATATTGGTCGAAGTTGGTTATCGCGTTCGACGACCCGATGACCTGGCGAAAGCTGCCACGTTTTCATTTTCGTGAGTGTGAATTTTCAAACGCGAGAGAAGACTCGAGACTGCTTCACCGAGGGAACCGGCAGGATATTCTGATTTTTGACTCGATTTCTTTCATCGGATCTGTTCAAGTTCGACTTGACCATCACTAAAATATCTCACCCCTCTCGTTCGATTCTTCGATAGCCTACGTGACTTTCAATCGCCAGCCATTTGCATAATCTCATCCGTACTTTCACTTTCGGTCCGAGTAGCTCGCAAATCGTAAATCATCCGAAAGCAGAATGGTGTCAGGTTCTGCTACTACCTTCGAAGGTAACCGCACACGCGTTATCGATAAAGTTTAGCGACTTTGGACTCGTTTCTTATCAGCGACTTGCCCATCCCGATATCGGGCCGGCCTCTCTCTATGACTAACATGTTTTGGCTGAACGCTCGCTTTACTCTGGTTATCTTCGATCGGCATTGTGACTCAAAGTTGGCGTAAAGTTGGTCATCCAACAATATCGAGTCGCATAAAAACGGCTCGATATCGATTCACCCTATATTGGCGGTTTACCGAGCGTGTCGTTACTTCGTTCTCTTGAAAAAGCTATCTCCGATAAATTGGAGAATCGTCGAATCGGTCGGTAGCTGGATTCGCGACGATTGAATGGGAAAACGGTGTCACGGATTGCGGAGGAAACGCCTCTGGATGTCAGGCGCGCGAACGACGATCGCGTGTTACTTTTAATAGAATCCGACGCGCATCGGGAAATTGACATTGGCGTGCGCGCGCGCACTTGGAAAATTTATGGTAATCCTGTGTCAGCGGTATATATCTCCTATACACCCGTGTTCGATTTTTCCATCCTCGTCTAACGTGTACGCTACGTTCTATTGAATCTTTGATGCTGCTTTACACCGAGAGAGTTCCTCTCTTTCTCTCTCTCTTTTTTCAGAGTCGTGCACGACTTATCGTTCTTGTACAGTCGTATTGTCCTACGAGACACGGTTTCTTCCTTCGACAATAAAACCGGGAACACGATACGAGTCGTACGATTTGTTCGTCGTGAAATAACGTAGGTACACGCATACACACGGGTAGATATGGTCTGATCAGAAGCTGGGGAATTCTACTTAAAGTAATTCGTGCAGACTTTCGTCATGTGTTGTTCGACGTGGTTCTTGGGTAATTGGCCACTTGTGCGACAGTTCCCCGGACTGAACAGGTACACGCGAAACACGCATCGTTCCGTCCGACACAATGACGCACAATGTGCTTTGACCTGGTGAAGTGGTTGATGGGAAGAAGCCCCCCACGTGTAAGGCCTGAACTGGAATGCAGCTCGAGTGGCTGCGTACGTGGCCGCTTGTCAACCTTAATCCGTTTACCAGCATCCAATTTCCCCCCGCGTACTTAGAGAAACGATACATTTCCGACCTGCCTTGGCCACCGAAGATTTCCAATAAATTGCAAACGATTTGTATAATCGACGTGAGTTGAAACAGTACGCGCAAGTGTATCGAGACGTTAAGAGTTTGTTGGAAAACAGCTACAAATTGTTAATAAATTTTCTCGTAAAACGGTAATAATAATTTTTAACGTTGGAACAGAGGTTTGCAATTGAACGTTACAAATTGTACAAATTAATCGATACTTGTATTTTTAGTTAAATATCTAGATATTTTCGTGGAACGTTTGGAAGGAGCAAACTTCTAGGTACTTTCGAACTGAATTTCTTATAATTTCTTAAAATGTTTAACATACATGCATATATAATAAAGATGTTCGTTTCTATCGTGACTAATCTGCCTATTTAAAAATCGGCTATACTGGCGATTGAAAAATTTCTATTGACGTTTCTCGCGAGACGAGATCGCACGTATCAGAAGACTCGTCGTTCGACTGGCAACAATCGGACGTTTCTAAAGTGAGCGCAAGTTTCTCGAGAAGTGAAACGACGCGGGGCGTGACGAAAAGGAGCCCCCGCGGAGACACGTGGCGTTAATTAAATCGCGGCAGAGGCAATCGAGCCCGAGCCGCGACGCACGAAAGCTGAGAAAAGCGGCCAAGAGTCGTGTGCCGTTGTAACAAACGCAAACGCGAGACGAGACTCTCCGTTTCGTACGCTCGAGACGTCTCGTCTCGTCTCGTCTCGTCTCGAGATCGAGCCCGTTGCCCTCTCGTCGTCTCTTTCTCGAGGAACTCCGGAACGGGGAACGTGTCCGAGCGCGTGCATCTTGATTTTCTGCGCCGAACCAGCTTTCACTGCTCCCCGTCTACTTTTCCACTATTGAGAACGATCCATCAATTATATTTACACAAACTTTTCTAACTTTCTGTCATCGACAAACGTGGACGATCAACTCGCGGACGTGGTGGATATCTTGAGTATTTTTCATTTCCGTGGAAATGCTTTTTATCTGTCGGTGAGTGACGATCGGTGCTTGGTGTTCCTTTTTAAACGATGCGTTTGACATTCAACCGAGAGCCGCATTCATTCATCGATAATTTGCAGACGTACTTTACTAGATATTAACCTCTTGCGCTGGAATGCCGTATCATGCACGTCCCAAAGAATTTTTTGTCCCAAAATTGTAATATTTTCTCAGTTTCAAGTATATATTTAAGTAAAACAAGAATAATTTCTATCCAGTGATATCATGCCGACGAGTTCAAAAAAAAAAAAAAAAGCGACGAATATTATTGTGTACGGTTTGGTCACTCGTTATGGTCCGCAATCAGTATGCCGGCGCAAGTGGTTAAAAAACATCTGACGATGCTTCTCGTTGCTTTTCATTCTACTAGTTGGAAAGTAAAATATGTCCGACTTTTCCGAGTTGGTATCCTAACGATACACACGTTTCCTTGAAAATCTGTAAATATACCGGAACAAATCGACTACCAAAAGCATCACGAATTCTCGAATAATAAACAAAGAAAGAAAAGAAAAAACTACTCAAATGCTTACTTTAACACGGAAGGTGAAAAATTTTTGGCCTTTGAATTCAAGGTCAAGATCAACTTTGCGGCAGGCTTTTTGTCGTGTATTTCTATTAAATCGAAGGTATAGAATTCATCAAAACTTTTCATTCCACTCTGTACGCGACTAAACGCTGTAGCACTATTAAAAATTTGAACAGCGCGTTCGCGCTAAAACAGTTAAATGCGAGCTAAAGGATCGACCTATCATCTGGATCAGCCTCGTGTCATACACGCGCTCCTTGTCGTATCTCTTGCCCGGTAACGTCTGTTAACGAACTCGGCGGGGATCAATCACCTCGCAATTAGCTGCGATACCGACCGGAATTCGTTCGATCGAACAAGGATTTTTCAAACGATGGAGGATTTCGCGGTTTACGTGTTACGTTCCGCGAGATCGGCGGATAATAGGGAAGCAGTGTTCTCGCAGGCGCAAGAAAACTGCCGGCTGGCCGAGTCGTAACGAAACGATGTTCCTTGTACCACGGTGTAATTACGCGCAGCGACTGTTATCTAAGGCTTGTAGTTGGGTGAAAGCCTAAAAGAGGTAGTCTGCCTCAGTAACGCCTACATCCTGCGCCCGGAACGTTTGCGGCTTGTTGCGAATTGTTTCATTCAACCGGCGTGCATCCGGCTTGGATCGGTTTCTGCAGAAGCAAATTGATGAAAACGTTCCGTTAAAACGATCGTTCTCTCTGCCCTCCGAAGGACGAGAAAAGCGCTCGATATTGCATTATGTGTGTATTGTCACAGTTGCGATTTTCATCGTAAAGCATCGAGAAAGCGTATCGTTCTGCGACGCAGGATCTCCTCGTGGAAGGCAAGGGAAAAACGAGCAGAGAGAGATTTTCCGACGATAAAGGGAGAACAGAGGCAAAGGGAGCGCGCAGGAGTCAGGGCAATTTAATCAAGAAGATGGAAACTAACGAGCTTCCTAGCTTCGTTCGATCCTTTCATCTTCGCTGAAAGAGAGAGAGGAGGGAAGCTCTTTTACGTCTTGGTCAAGAACTAAAAAAAGAAAGGAGAGGAAAAAGGATCTCTCTCTCTCTCTCTCTCTCTCTCGATGATAACGTGATTAAACGTAATCATGCCTTGGTGAAACGATCTTGGAACGAAAGTGAATTATATTAAAAGTACACTCGACCCGCGTTGCCACTTTGTCGTCTCGTTTGTCGTTTGACTTTTTTAACGATCGCCGCCGAACGAGCTTCGAGTGAACAATAAAATCTATAATTTGCTCGCCCCTTTTAGTTCGTAATCGATTCCCCGGAACATGAGCAGGAAAGCTTGGATCGATGCTTTCGATTTAGGTTAAAGACCGTGTGGTAAATCGTTCGCCGATTATTTATCGAGCCAATTCTCCATCGGTTGCCACGCGGTCGCGTTAGAACAATTTTCCCATCGTCGTCATTTATTCCCCGGGGCGATAATCTTCTTGCCTCGATCGCGACGATTCGACTTTCGTCGAGAGCAACGAGATACCTACCACCGGCCAGCTGCTGACCAGACGAGATGCGATACCCGCGGATTAATTCTCTGAGATTAAAAACACACGGAGACAATTGTTCGTGTTCCTTCGTGTGTATGTGTGTATGTGTGCACGCATTTCTAAGAAGGAAACGCACGAGCGGACGTTGTACAAGCCTGTTTTTTTTTTATTTTTTTATTTTTTATTGAAACGAGAAACTGTAAACGAAACTGTAACGTTGGTAAGTCCGGTGAGATTAGCTCTCGGAAGAGGAGATTACGCGATACGTGGAAAATATCGATTATCCGATCGATATCGGGAGAAACGTCACCTGGAAGTTTACACAGAGAGTTTCGACGAACATTAACGATACGATGATTGATGACGCTACGTTCGTATCTCTAGTTGATACGCGTATGTCTGTGGTAGCTCGTGAAAGTGTTCGAACATTTGTTGTTCGTGGGCTGGATCGTCGCGACTGATTTGCCTTAACATAAGCACGGGGACCACCCACTGATGTGGGAAATAACAGAGTCCGATTTTAGTTGACTGGTTTATTACTAATGCATACGAGAAGCCCCGGTCACGTCTGATCTCGAAGCTGCGATAGCTGATTCTGTCTGATGTATATGAGAAGCCTTGATTGCTTCTGATCTCCGAGTTGATCCGCCGACGGCTGATTTTGTTTGAACAGAGGTTGTGCACGGACTCATTCCGTTTGACTGACTGATTCTCCGATGCTCGTTTGACTCGAACAACTAACTGGCTCTGACTTTTCTTCCATGAGATTTTCGTCGTCTCTTTAAAAAGACTCTGAAGCCAGTTGCGTCAAATGATGAGAGACACGTTGAGACTAATCGAGGGCAAGTACGAGGATAGTTTCAAAAATTTCTCTGGGTATAGTGAACTCGTCATCTGGCAATTATTTCGTCGTCTGAACGATACTTCTCTTACTCCCTTAGAAATTTGATATCTAAAGGCACATCCGTATCATAAATTAGCATCATCGGTGTGGCTATAAACATATTTTATTCATTCTTTAACACTAAACTCATCGACGCTTCATGTATATCTATTCATACTATGGCCGGTATGGTCAAAAGTAATATTTTTTACACTTGAACGTAAATGATAGTCAATTTGGTCAATTAAATAATAAATGACTAACACAAATTTACGTCAAAGTATCGCGAGTTTACGTTCTCTTTCCTCAAATTTGCACTTGCGCACTTGAAATGCAAAGGAAACACTTCAGAACTTTTATACATACTCCTATGCTCTCTTTTGGAGTTATGAAATTGTACTGTGGCATCCGATTCTGAGGTTGCGTACACTTTTGCAACGAAACATTGTCATCAGATTCTACAGTTTTGTACGACTAAATGTCATAAATTTTTCGACCGGTGATAGATTACGTATATTAAAAAAAAAAAGACAGAAAAAGAAAGAAAAAAAAGAGGGAAAGTAAATGCTAAAAACTTGTATAGATATTTAAAAAAAAATCATGAAGATAAATAGCGATGTGATAATGTCGTACAAGGAATTTTTTGAATGAAAACAGTCAAAACAGCGTTAAATGTTTCAAGTTCCAATGTCCCTACGTAACGTAACATTGGTAAAGCAATTCGAGTCACGTTATCCGCAATGTTGAGTTTCCGCAAATTTGACAAAAGCAGAGCCCAGATTGAATTCCTCAAGTTTCGACATTATCACAGTTCCTCCGAGTTCTTGTCCAAGAATCTGGCCGCGAACTCGTTTAAATTCCTCCAAGTTTTATTCGTTAGGTCGAATCGAAGAGATGTGCATCGATTCTGCAGCGTGGCGACCTTTTGTTCGTTGCTTTCGCGCTGCGACGTGACGTGTAAGACGTGAAAAAGGCGAAGAAAGGTCGCGTTTGATCGTGAGTGGAAATTGGAGTGGATTTCGCGTGGCCCTCCGCGAATTTTTCACCCTCGGACGCTTCAATTCCACGTTGCCGCGTCGCTTGTATCCGGCAACCTTCTCCCCTTCCCTTCTTATCACCATGCCAGCATCTTGCAAACGGGTTCTAGAGACCCAACATGCCGCGAAGGATCGTTTTTCCTTGGCCCTGGCTGCTCCACTTTCGCCGACTATTGGTGGTCGATTATTTAATTTAACGGAGAGGCAAGAAACTGTTTGGTGAAGGAAAGGAATAAAAAATACTATGAAAATGCGAGGGCGGAAAAATGGGGAAGAGTCACCAGTACCTTAGTCTCCTCTTTGCTCGAGATATTTATTACAGCGGAACGAAGTTATCGTCGAATCATTTACGTTTCTTTTACGCCTTCCAGGAATCTGCTAGGCACGACCCAATTACCGCGGACGATGCGTTTTGGCTGATAGAGTTACGCTCGTTTCGGGCTAGACGAAGGATTCGCGAACGAATTTAGATTTGTTAACTCCTTAGGCGTTCATGTCAAGCGTTATGTAGAAAAAAATTCGCTTTTACGATTTATTGTATTATGTTTAGGTAAAAAAATTATATATATATATATATATTTGTAACTTTAGCACATTTTTAGAATATTTCGACGCAACAGAACAAGAAAATAAAATAAGTCCAGTAAAATTAAAAATTTTTCAAAGAAACAACGAAAAAATTTATCATTTTAACTTGATTCAATCTTACAGCAAGCGTATTTACCGCGTGTTTTCGTCGAGTATACTTGTCATCGCCCAGAAATAGTTAAGCACACCAGTGCACATTTTCAAAATAAAACAAAACGCTTAGGGGATAATCAATCTCTTCTACGATTCTATTGGTATTTATACATTTTTTAGGAAATTGAAAACTGCAAAGTATAACGATCTTTTTTAGGAGAGATTATTTATAAATCAAGTCTGAATGTTATTCGTTCTTTTCTACGTTTCACATCTCCCGAAGAAAATTGTTTTTAGGTGAAAAACCTAATTCACCTTTTTCTATCTTCTACCTCGTCTGGTTGCTCTCGTCGCTCTCGTCGAATCCGAGCGAAGGGTTGTTGCGTGCGAGAACCGGGGGGGAACCTGCTGAAACGAATCGATCGTAACGGAATTGGATAACACGCGGAAACGTTTGAGTTAACTCCCTGTAATCCCGATTAGCTCGGTGGACGTTACAGCGAGCGTTAGTGGAGCATCGAGCCGTGCCAATTCGGTCGGTTCTTACGATCGTTCCAAGATAAACGCGGGGGGAGCTCGCGTTATCGATAAAAGTGGGTCGACCGAGCGTGGCCATTGGATTTTTCATCGCGTTCGTTTTTGAATTTCGACTGGATGACTCACCGCACGGAAATCCACGCCCCGTGCTAAACATGTATATTCAAAAGTCGCAGGACAAAAACGTAACGTTTCTTTAAATAAGGAAATACTAATATTATTATTATAGGAGAACAATATTGATAACTTTTATTATAAAATATAGTTATTAATATCGTATTACAATCGTGCTGTATTATAGTTTTATTATCTACAATTTCATTACTCTTTTGGGACACGATGACAACATTTGAAAATCGCGTGAAAAAACAGGAGTATGCTTATATTTGTCAAGTCAACACATTAAGATTAAAAGATTGCAGGATTAGAAGATTATACTATATTAGTAGATGATAGACGTGTATAATATGACATATATCAGTAAACACGTGTAATACGAAATTGATTCTCGCGAGCATTCCGATTCCAGGATTCCGGTTCTAGGATAAATGCCGAGCGGTTCGCAATCATCTTCGTTATCTTCTTCGCTTCGTGACCAGATCCTCTTTTTATTGCAAAGACAAAAAAGTGAATTGCCTGCGAGCGTTTCCATAAACATTTGTTGGAATTCCTCGAGTCTATTGGGATCCCAAACGATCGGCTGCTTTCGAAATTGCATCGTCACTAACAAACGATAAAAAGACGTGTATCGAAGACGTACGCATTTTTTTTATTATTATTATACGTACAAAGATCTGTACTTGTGCGTCGAGAATATCTTTAATTCCTTAAAATATTCGTTCAAAACCGTGATTTCTATCGCGCAACGAAAATTGTTTGTAACGTGATTGGCTTGCAAGGAAGTGACGAAACGGAAGTGGCGAAAGAACTGTTTCGAAACGTTTGATTCGCTAATGATTCGCGTGCAAGGATGACTGAATCCTTCGAATCTTTCTTTTCTTTATGTCTCTTCCTTGGTGCGGGATGATTTTCCTCCCTTTGAGGAGAGGTGGAAATGTAACTCCCCGTCGCTCAAGGGTACTTCGCACATGCGTCACATTGACGTTACTCTTAACGATCCACAGCATTTTACAGCATTCACTGCAGGGAAATTTACTGTACGCATTCATTTAACCCTTGAGCGGTCCTACGTTGAGTATGACCCGACATTTCCTACATATATCATGTATGTCTCAACAATGCGTGTGTCTTAACGCGCTGGCAATTGATTGGACCATAACGAATACCAAACCGTATATAATTCGTCGCTTTCTTTTTGAATTTCGTCGGTCTGATATCACTGGATAGTATTACTTATTGAGAAGTAATAAATTTATTATTTGTTTTGCCTATTTTGTTTTGCTTAAATACACTTAAAACTGAGGAAGTATTACAATTTTGGGACCTAAAAAATTCTCGACGATAAAAAAGTTAACCACTTGCGCTGGCGACTGATTGCGGACCATAACGAGTGACCAAACCGTACACAGTAATTCGTCGCTTTCTTTTTCAACTCGTCGGCATATCACTGGATAGAAACTATTGAGAAGTAATAAATTTATTATTTGTTTTGCCCATTTTGTTTTACTTAAATACACTTAAAACTGAGAAAATATTACGATTTTGGGATACGAAATTCTCGACGTGCGTGGCACGTCGTTCCAGCGCAAGAGGTTAAATCAAATGATTTGAACACTTTCTAATTTCCAAGAGTCGATCCGCTATTGGACTCAGGATCATTTTGTCAAATTCTCGACGCTCGACGTTACAAATTTCAAGTCGCTCGTGTGTCCGCTACGTGTTGATCACTGGAACACATCTCTCGAGAGCCCGTTAAACCGTCCAGATCGTATCTTCCTCCACGCCGCGTGTGTTACGCCGCGAGATTGACTCATTTATCACGCGCGCGCGCGCTAGAGAAAGAAGCGCGACTCGCAAGCATTCCGTCTCGCGGACGAATCGCATTGCAAATTGCGTATCACCGCGGCGCGTTGCCGCTGAAAAACAGCTCGGCGTCGCTTTCACCGCGTGCCATCTGCTCGGCAACGCGAGACCACGTACGCGGCAGATTTAAATGGTTTTTTTTTTTATATTATTTTCTCGCGTCAACCTTAATTGCGAGCGGAGGCCGTGGGCTGCTTGGAAAATGCACACGCCGGCTGCTGACGCGCTCGTTCGCGGAACAACGTGAGCAACTAGACGCGAGGTAATTGCTAGGCGAGCTCGATTGTCAGCCGCTTCGTTCTGACTCGAACGAGCGCAGATTGCCACAGAGTCGCGGGGAGGATCCGAGGTTACGACGTTTCCAAGGTATCGCTACGTGCACTCTCGCGTTTCGTAATTACGTATCCTACTGATCTCAATCAAATTTCTGGTCTTAGCGAAATTTTGGTTGACGAACGTCGTCATCGTGGATTTCTGTTATGTGGCCGTGTTGTGTAAAATGTTTGTTGAACTCTCGAGGGGTTCAGGTAAATGGAGTTTTGTTCAGGAAATTAGATCACTCAGAATCACACATTCAAGCAAAATACAGACTCGGAATATCGAGTAAGAACACGTTGATCGCAAATCGGGCGCAAATTATCGAGTAGGTTTTTTGCGGGGCCACGAATCTTATTTTTTTTTTTGTTTTTTTTTTTAATTCTTTTTTTTCACGCTTCTGTTTTTTATTCTTTTTGTTAATTTTATGACTATGTGCTTCAGCGTTAGTTTGTCAGATTAGAAGTTTCTATACATTTTTTTGCATCCTTCGAGACAGTAAACTAAAAATTTAGAGAATTTGAAACGGGACCCTTGAATTTAATAATGTTTTTTCGTTATATCACAAGTAACTATTACAATATTGTGTATTTTTGTATAAATAATGTAATTATGACTGTTATATATCGTTATTTTACATCGAGTTTAATTTGCTTAATTTGAAAACGATTTACTATTTTTCTACTAAATATCATCTCCTAAGTATTTTGTGTTTTAACATTCATAAATAGAATCATCACCCAATGGAAATTTGACTGTCACCCAGATGAACGTGTTAATTTAACCTGTACCGAGAGAATTTTCGATTCGAATCATTTGTGAAATCTTTCTGAAGGATTTCTACTGACGTCTTTCTGCCCGATCTATAAGTACCTCCGAGCGAGAGGTGTGTGCGCGTGCAGAGGATCGCGAAATCCGCGGTGGAAAGCGGACGCAGTTGGAAACGCGATTATGACACGTCCACGGTCGCAAACAAACGTTCGCGTTATTAAAACGCTCGTAGCTGTAAATAATCGGTTTGGACGTTAAACGGCCGTCGCTAGGAGAGAAAGTCGTGTCTACGTGACGCAATTTTCGTACCTTCTCCTCGACGCGGAAGAGATCTTTCTTTTTTTCTTCTTTTTTCTTTCTTTTTTAACGAGCGATCGAGACGACGATGCACGGGCCAGTATCGAGATGAGAGTCCGGTATAGATCATCGCGCCAGATGGACGCTCGTAAAAAAGATGGTAACTAATCCAAACGGTACACGAATCTACTTTTGGCTCGAGGCCTCGCCGATTGCCGTCACGTCCTCCGCGTCCCTTTTTTGACCAATCGCGCGCGTATCGAGCATCGCAATGATCAAACAATATCATACACGCGGACTGCGGAATAACGGGGAGTCATGTGGCATGCCAATGTAACGATGATTTAACCCAACGCGCCAGCCATTTTTCCATACAGTCTGCAGCTTTCGTTTGTCGGCGAATACCTTCGGATTATTCGAGCTATGCGAATCTTCGTTTTCTGCGAGGTTCACTTGGTACGTGAACTCGTTCTTTTTTTTTGTCTGTGTGTGTGTGTGTGTGCGTGCGCACGCGCGTGCAAATAAAAGACGAATTTTTCATGAGAAACAAAAATATATTGATCATTTTGTTGGATTACCATTTTGCCATTTTTTTAGGCAACTTTATTTATGATTCCGCGTTTCGACGAAAAAAAAGTTCCAAGAATGATCTAGCAATGAAATTTAATAAACTTGTACATTGCTTGTAGTTTTATTAAGGCTTCTTCGCCGTACACGGCAAAATATGACGAATATGTTCCTTTTTGATTTTCCATTTCGAGCTCGATGCCAAACAAACAATTGTTGACGAGATTCGTGCATTTTATTTTTCTAAAACAAGCTCGAACAATCAGCTATCAGAATACAGAATGAATGTGCAGTTTGAACGCAATCACTTTTTTTGTTGGCCAACCCAATATCTTTTTCTATGAATTTACCTGCTACAAGAAATCAATCTAAATTCCAACAACGTTTCACACGCTGGTTTCATGATTCAATCCAATCGCTTTGGAATTGTGTATTATTATTTCGTTTCACTGGACGTTTTTCCAAACGTTTCTCTTTCAAGGATTATCTATGGTTATCAGAGTCGCGTATCGGAGATCGTTGCGAAAAATCACGGAGGATTTCACGGCAACGGTTGCGTTGCGTTGCTTCGTTCGGAAAGTACGTAGCATCATCAAGGCCGCATTATGAACACCCGAAGGCTCGTTCAAAGACTCCTCGATCATCATTAGATTCATAGAAAGATCATCGAATGACGTTTGAAGGACAGCAACGGTAATAGATTCTCACGCGTGTGTGAGATGACCAGTGTAATATTTCATTCGCGATCGATCATCCGTATCAAACGAACTCTCAAACGAATTCAAAGCTTTCCGGAAAGCTTTGAAGAGCGATCAGATCTGTCCGTTCGAAGCGGTGACTCGTCTGTAAGCAAGATACTGTAAGCAAGAAGAAGAAGAAGAAGAAGAAGAAGATCTCTGTCAATCGGCCGGTCGAGCTGTCGACAGCTCGTGAGTCTGGTTCGATCGCGCCGTGTACGAGAGACGAGAGCTTCTATCAGACGAGCCAGACTGCCGGACCTGGCATATTAGTCGCCGTAAAAGGGGCATCGATCGCCATTTCAGGCGACTTCGTACACGAAGCACGCACGCGGAAGATCAAGCCGCAAGAAGAAGCTCCTCCGCCGCGCGAGTAACAGTATACGATCGATGGAACTTGGAGCTCGGTCGTGAAGCACGCCAGTGGTTTAACTTCGAGCTCGGTCGAAGTGCCTTTCTTGCTTTCTTTCTCTATCGTCGAGAATCTCTCCCTGCCGTGGGATCTTGAAGGCAACTTGAATTTTTCAATCAGACGCTGACGCTCATTTCAGTTCCATGTTGGCTGAGAATTCGGGATGGGTTTGCGTAACGAAATCTCCTTCTTTTTTTCTTTTCCTTCTTTTTTTTTTTTTTTCTTTCTTTCGTCTTGCAAATAGCGAGACGAGACTTCATCTCTCGGGCTCGATACATCGAACCTGATACATTGGAAGCATGTAGCGGTAGGTAGACCACCTCGCAGCAGATAACCGATTCGACGTTGCAGCGTTATTTTGATCGACGCGTCCAGTTAATTATCCAGGTAACAGCAACAAAGAGACACGCCTGACAGAATTTCAGATATTTATGTGAAATATGTTGACTTACTTGCGGCTTTCGTTCGATCGATTCACCGCTCGCTGTCTCCGTCGGTTCTCGGAACCTAACTTTTCGGAGCAAGTCCCGTTTTTCATACCTGCAGCTGTCAGATATGATATATATTCGTATTCCGTATTCTTAGATTTTGCAAGATAATTTTTACGAGATCAGTAAGAAATTTGTGATGTACAGTTAACTGTATACCTCGGGTCTCGGTGCTTAATCAATGCTTAAGCACCTACCCGAGTCATTGTACGTTAATATGTCAAGTACCCATGCCTTTCTGACGCTCGACGAGAAAAAGAACCATTCCGGATTTCCTTAGAATTATAGGGAATACCTGGCAAGATCATCCTTTCTTGGTACCTCACCTTCGTCAGGTAAGATCTCTAGAATTATAGGAAATACCTAGTAAGATAATTCCTTGTTGGTTCCTTACTTTGATCAGGTAAGATCTTGATCTTTGTCACATTATTCCATTTATCAGTTTACGAAATTGACACAGCATTGTTTCGCCCAACGTCTTCGTTTCTTCTCTTTTTTTAAATGTTTACGGCGGTCGATCGTAAAAGGCTTCCTAGAATTATTCTGACGATCACGCGACGCGGTACAGGTTCCGTGCAGATTCGCGAAACGCTCCCTGGTTATAAAAAACGAGCTTCGTGTAAATTGCTAACCGCCATCGACGTGTCGGCCACGTCGTACGTTCTCCAGCGGCCTCTTCTTCTGTGCGAACGCGATGCTCGGTTTGTCTTCGGCAAGGAAATCATCGCGGTCGATCGATCGAAACTGTAGCAAAGTGTCGCGTTGTCGTGTAGATAACGAGTGTAGTAAAAACATTTATCAAGTATCTAGCGCGGTTTCGAGTCGGCCAACAGTTTCAGTTGATTAGGTGGAAGTCCATGATTACTTATTTATTTCTGGGATAAAACTCTGATGTTGGAGTACATTTGATTAGAGAGACAGACAACATTTTAAAATGTTGTAATTAGATTCTTGTAATTGTCACAGTTTGAAACAAATGGAGTAGCAATTATAAGATTTACAGTTTTTATACATAAGTATATATACTTATATATAATATATATTATTCATTATTACATATAATATATAATTATTTTTCGTACAGATTAAGAAAATATTTAAAATACAGCAGAATCATTGAATACTGCATTGTGTATGATATGCACCTTTGCAACAAATATCTTGTAATTTCTAGTTTCATATACAGATTTCAATATAATCATGACAATTAGACTCCGTCGCTAATAAAATTTCGATATGTCTCGTACGATGCGTAAAATGCGTTGAAAATTGAAGTTCCACTCAACATTTTTATTCACCGACCCTGTTTCTGGCTGCGAAACGATATAAGCTGGTTCTCGAAACGAATTCAGCTATAAGCTCGCTTTTTCCCCCTTCTCTTTTTTATTTAGCGAGCCAGTGAGCTTCCAGTATTTTCAGACCTGTATCCGTTGCGCACGCGGTATAAATATGTATGCATTTACCCGATTGTGCGTGTGCATGTGTGTGTATGTGGGCGTATTAAAACGCACATTAATGACCGCAACTTTGAGATCACTTCCTCCGCTTCCTCGGCTGTTCGGTGTACCGCGATACGGTATAAACGGTTGTAATTACCGTTTAACTGTAATTCTAGACAGAGAAGTAATTGCCATTCATCCGCGCGTCGAATAACGTTGTAATCATAATTTCTTTTTTTCTTCTTATAATTCCGTTAAAACACTTCGAGCGTGTGCTGTTAAATTGAACAGTCGTTACATGGGTGATTCACAGCTTTCGGGAAGCCACGAAATCTCGGGGATTTTCGAAGAATAGACGAGTAACAACGTCTTCGAAACAATGCGTCGGAGAGCCTCGGAGTTTGTAGCTTATCGAGCGAGCGGGCAGCCAGATATACACGAACGTGGCGGACGAATGCGACGAGTAAAGCTTTCGTTTCATAACAGCGAGCAATTGTCCTATTGAGGCAAACAAATCGTAGGCAGTGGACATTTGCGCTCAGAATCCCCGCCATCAATTGTTGGAGCATCTCGATCGATCTTTTTCAAACCCATTTGCCGAACGATCTCTCGTTTCCATTTCATTTTCCCCCTTTTTTTTTTTTTTTTTTTGTTTCTCCATCCATACATAGCGGACGCGTATTCTTCGTTTTCCTCATTTTCGCGTTTCATCGCGTTCGCTCAGCATCGATTCTCTCTTTTTCTCTCTGTCCAGTCCACGGTGCGAATAGACGCAGGGAATTACGCATGTCCAGATAGGCGCGAGTATCGGTGAAAATTACGCAGAGCGTTGATGCCATCTTTCTCTTTTAATCTCGTCCGAAATGAAACGAAACGAAACGAAACGAAACGGAACGAAAAATCGGTGTGTCTGCCGGGGCGCAAAACTGTACGTCCGTGTTCCTCGGCAATTTCCGGCACCCCTCGGCAGACTTCACGAGCGCGCCGCATCGTAGCGTCATTCAGTCGAACGCTGACCGCCACGCGCGAAGGAACGCGTTACGCTCGATACTCGTGCGTCCTCTCACGAGTCGCCTTCTGGCTGTCAGCTCAGCTGTTCGTCCACTTTAACGGCTAGTCACGTCCCACGCCTGTACGTCATCCGTGTTCTCGAGCGTGACGATCCTCCATCGACGGCGCGCGATCGTCGATCGAAATTCGCTTCGTTCACGGGAATAGTTCACTCGCGATTTTCGATAGTCGTGCATTTTTCCGCCCTCGGTGTCTGCAAGATAAGAGACACGTGCTCGCCGAAAGGAACCAGAGCAATCCGGAGTGACAGTTGTGTTGTGTTGTGCGTTTGCGTTCGGTCACAGAGCGTTTGTCGCGTGCTCAAACAAAAGTGCTCCGTTTGCGGACAACGTATTCTTCGTTAGCCAAACACATCTTTGTCTGTTTCAATACACACAGAGAATACTAGATCAAGAAGAGAGCAAAGGTGCACGTCTTCGGGCACGTACTGCCACGCCGTGTGTGATCCGCATTGGAAATTCCGCTTTGAAAGTGGGGACAGCGTGGTCGTGACACGTTCTCAGCTTCTCTCTGCTCGCTTTCTTAACGAAGCACTCCGCCTTTTAAACGAATTCAACGAGAAGCCACTCGTCCAGAGCCGCGCGGTCAATTCGTAGCAGCCCGCGTGAACGAGACTCGTCCCGCTCGCCTCCTCGCTCCTCCGCATTAGGGTTGACTGACCGACCGACTCGCGAGATATCGTCGCTGGTCCGCGCGCGTCATCCGAGATACACGCTGGACAACGAGCGTGCGTAGGGAGAGAACGGAGCGGAGAGTGAAAGAAAAGACGAGTATCGAGGAGAGAATTTTGCGATACGCGGAGAGAATCCCGAGCCCAGACGAGACGATCCGCAGTTAACGATCAACAAAAGTGCTGGCCGGTAATTAGAGGCGGATTAATTGGACCGTGAAGCAGCTGCCCCGCGTCGGACGCGATGAAAGAGAAGAGGAACGCTGTCGGGATGGAGAGAGGAACGCTGCTGGAATAAGCGCGCGCCGCGCCGCGCAGCGCCGCGTGGCTTTCTCGCTTCGACGATTCTCCTCGTCCGCGACGAATTCCACCTCGTTTCTACGTGTAAATATTTACCGGACTCTGTCGGTGAACTCGGCTCGCTCTACTCGTTGACTGAAATAAAAAAAGAAGAAGAAAAAAAAAAAAAAAGGAGAAAACGACTCTTTTCGCGTAATACGGATCTACGTTGGAAAATGTTGGAACCTGTTTGCTAACAGGCCGCCGCTTTTGCAGATTTTCAGTTACAACTTCCAAATTCCAGTAACTGTCCGCGGTGTGTATGTCTGGCGTGTTTGCGACACGGTACTCTCGATAATTTGACAAATAATCAACCACCGTTCTTTCACATTTCTCCGGAAGATTGTTTCGATCGTAGATTACGAAAGAAAAGATCGAAGAGAGAGAGAGAGAGAGAGAGAGAGAGAGAGAAAGAAAGAGAGAGAAAAGGGTGGTCGGTCGATTGATCACGAGCGCGAGTGAACCGGCGGCGGTCAGCGTGTCGGGGATCGGGTCGGAGGATGCGCCATCGCGCGACAACGCGATTCTCGACGATCGTGGCGATAGAATGTTGACAGCCCGCTCTGGGCCTCTTGGGCTCGGCGTGCCGCGAACCCTGGGGCCCGCGGAAGGGAGCGATCATCTCTTCCTGCTGCCTGAAAGAGCGCTGATCATGGACAGCACCCACCTGAGACAGGACCTGGCCGGTCTCGACTTCAACCTGCACCTCAATCTCTTGCACACCGCGCCCCGCGGCAACGTGTGGCTATGTGAGTCTCGCCACTTTGTACGTACTAGGTCACTGTTTGCCAACGCGCGGGATTCACTTTTTTCTTTCTTTTTTTTTTTTTTTGCATTCTGTGAAAGAACCAAAAGGGACAAAGCAGGCGTGTTCAACCCTTGGACCGTATTCATACATTTCGGTATAACCAAAAATTGGAACAATCGAATGAGAATTTTATTATTATTTGAATAATTTTAACCACGAATGATTGTAAAATCTTTTTTTAAATTTGATGTTAGAGTGTCTAATTATGAATAATTTCCGAGAGTCAAAACGAGATATTTTTTATTTTAAACGGTTGGCATATTTGCCTATCAACCATTCTCAGTTTAATATGCAAATGCGGTGTATTGAGTTGCAATCAGAGACACAACTCGAGGAAATATTTATCCAAGTGTCTTTATTAGACTTTTATAAACTACACCTGCCTAAAGAAAAATATCCAGCACTTCACGAAGTATATTTGCGAAACACACAAATAGTAAAATAACAACATAACAATAATTTTAAACGAGCATCTTGGAAATAATCTTCGTATTGCCGTCACCTGTATCAAACTAGATATCGATGAACTGGCATCCAAAAAAACATCGGTGTTCTCATTAAAAATTTTCATATATTTTCAATTAATATAAATATATTTCTCTAGTTGACGTATTGTTTATAATTAGGTTGTATTGAACTAATTGATGAAAAAATATGTGCAGCCCTCAACAAGTTTTTGAGGCCCAGAAAATGTAAAAGGTTAGGTACTCATGGAGGTAAATGATTCCGGTTGTGTTTCTCTCGTTTCTTTCGTGCGGTACGAACACGCACTCGCGGACAAATTGCAAGACATTTGTCTCTGGTAGATAAGTTTGATTAGACACGTGGCCCTCGTTCCTTTGGCGAAACACTCGATATTTCAAGTATTCACTGTGGTCGGTCGGTTGGCTCATCTGGGTTCGTTTGTTGCGTTTTTTTACGATCGAGTCATGCGCGAAATATTTAAAGCGTAATCAAGTTGCATTTGTTCGGATGTCACGTGTTTCCGTTTCGTGAAACACGTTCCAAGTTGCAAAAAAATGTTGCTTTAGTGGAACGAGTGTCGCGTTTGAGTCGCGTGCACAATGCGCGAGTTCTCCTGCTTGTTTCCAGTTCGGCTCGGCTCGGCTTGATTTTATTTCGATCGCGGTGGAAAATAAACCGCGTGGAATTCTCGTGCACGTGCGATCGTTCGTCGCTATTCATAGCCGTGTAACGTTTTTGTAACTTTCGTCAGGACGTAGCCAGTACGCGATCCTAAATGCAAGTCTTTGATCGAAATATGTATCAAATGTGATTGTTCGCGCCGAGGATACTCCTCTGTCAGAAGCTCGTTAAGTGGTATTCATCTTGGAACGTAACTCGCTTCGGTTCAGGTTCTCAGCGCAACCTTCCCAGCCAACTGTCACGAACAAGAGAAGCTTTTTTTTCCGATCGATTCCTCTTTCGCTTAATGAAAGTAACGCAGCAACCCAAGGCCACTTCATTACCCTGATGAACGCTCTGGTCAATACTAGATGCAAGATACGTTCTGAATAGCTTTGCTACCCTTTTAACGGTAGGATTATCGACGACTATAATACAAAACTCGCTAATAAAAAAAAACAGAATGAGAAAATGTAATTTTAAGAGGATAACTTTTCGTCCATTGTTTCGTTAGAGATCAAAATTCGAATCCTCGAAATTTGAAATCTCTCGATTGTCGATTTATCGCAGTGTATATCTCCACGATATACCTGTAAAATCTCTCGGTTTTTCAAAAGTGTCGAGTGGCAGAGCGACGATGACAATCGTGCGTGTCGGTCGATGCTGACGAAATCGACTCGGCGAGCAATTTGCGTTTACACGGCGTTCCGTTCGTTTTTTTAATTTCTTCCAGCTTGTTTCGGTGAAGCACGGAGCGAAACAAAGAGCAGAGAGTCGTGGAATGAGCGCTCGAAAATGAAAAACCTTGCCCTCATGTTGCCGAGGACTTGGAAAACAAGGGTGCGCGTTATTGGTCCGTAAAAGCAGCAGTCGCGCTTTTAACGCGACGTATACACCTCACGTTTCGCGTTTCCTGATCTCTTGAATCTGTTCTTCGATCCTTCAACGCGTTCGTTGTATATATTTTATAGAATCTTACACAGAAATTTGTAAATCTTAAAAAAAAAAAAAAAAACAACGCTAATCAAAAACAAGTGATTTGGTATTAAAACATGTGCGTTCATATCTTATACATGGGTGATTATAATTAATCTGCTACTGAAAAAATAAATAAGAATATTATGAATAGATATATTAAGGTTCTTAGAAACCAAATTGAATAACTTCACGTTTGGTGAACTTTGTTTCATTACGCAATTACCGTTTAATTCTCCTGAAAATAATTCGCAGCATAATTCCTGCATGAAGATGATCCATTGACGAAGAAAATTCTACTTAAAAAATATCGATATTGACTAGCTCAAAAGAACTTGTTTCATCGAAAAGTAAATTCCGAAATTATCGACAAAAAAATCACGAGTAATGGAGAAAAATAGTGAACAGTTGTTGCATAAATGGAGCCGTGCGAATTTTTTCGTTTCCACTTAGTTTCAGACAAATGAAATTAAAAAAAAAAAAAAAAAATCTAACACAAGCGAGATATAAATTCAGCAAAAATTTAATCTATCAAATACGTGCGCCGTGTACGTGAAAAATCACGTATCTCGTCGTGCTCATCGTTAGATTTAGAGCGCTGTCGTTAGTATTCATCGTTGACTCCGTTCCCTGCCCATTATAGTTATCGTCCTGACATTTGTTGCTATCAGCGCCTGTCAAGATTCATAATTAGCTCTACTTTCAACGTACATACAGCGCTTGTTCTTTTTTTTCTCTCTTTTTTTTGACACAGAGCAGTTCACGACGTCGTCAACCTAGAGGTTGGACATTCTCTTTGGATTCTCGTGGTACAGTTAAGTCACTTATCGTACCAGGACAATCTGATAGTTTTTAATAGCTTCCATCGTAACGTCGCATAGATATAAAGCTGTTGTTCTACCAAGGAACTCGTGGCCTTGTTTAGCAGAACGACAGCCAGTAATTTTTGTGTACGCTGCTGTCTCCTTTCGTTGGTGAAGAGACAACGTGGTGTGTGCTCCTAATAACGCGAGACGTTGCTAACCCAGCTTTTTGCTAATTATCAAACGTTAACGCTGTGTTACGTTCGCCTCGATACCTATCGCGAGATTCAAAACCGACAGAAGAGCGAGCGTGCTGCTGCAACTTTCGAGAGCGTGGCACGGTTACGACCGGAGATTTTGCATCATATTTTGCGCGTTATAGAAACACGCGATGCTTTCGATCTCGCCGCCGCTGTGTTTCTTTTCTTTTTTCTCTTTTTCGCGATCAGCGAATCACGCTCTCGAATAATAATAATTTCTATTTTTTTTTCGCGCGTTGCTCGTGGCCGAATCCGAATTGTGACACGCGGCGAGAATTCGCGCGAAATATTCACCAGACGCCGCGATTTTCGACGTTTCGACAATGAATTGTTGGAATATGCTTCCAGCGATATCTTGAGATCGTCGAATGCCACAATCGATGCACGCTCTCCTGTTTGCGCGAGCCTGAGCTTGATTACAGATAACCGTTTGACCGTGCCACGGTTCTTTTCCCAACTTACATAACGCGAGAAAGGTGGAAACCGCGAGAAACTCTGCCCCCCCCCCCCCCCCCCCCCGATTGTAAATCAAGCGTTCAGCTGTAGCGCGTTAGAAGCACGCCTTTCGAGAAAGAGGGAGAATTCCTGAAGGAATTCCGGTTAAACAGACTCTCGTTGTACACGCGAGCGTAATTTCTCTATCGAAATTCCAAACGCTTGTCCGATCTTATCTTTCGCTAAGTGTTCCTCTGCTCTTCGAAATATTTATCAAGCATTTTGATAAAGTATTCGAGACTGGATGTACTACTAGAACCAGAAAATTATATATGTAAAATTACGTAAGTGCATCTGCAACGATTTTATTCTTCGTGATAATTACAGCTATATACACACACACATACACGTAATTTTACATATATAATTTTCTAGTTCTAGTCGTAAATATGTATATATATATATGATGTATTATAATTAAATAAAATTATAATTAATTAAATTAACGATACATTTAATAAAAATGTATATATACATCGAAATTGGCGTTTGTAATTGAAGAATGTTAAATTATTTTGTTAGTTCAGTCACTTTGAATCTTCTATTAAACTCTAAGTCGGACAAATTGACTACTAACGCTGTTTCAAACGGTGTTATCTAAAACCACTGGCAATTAACTGTTTAAATCAGTGACTGCCGCTTCTAGCTATTAATTTGCGCATTTTCGTATCGCTGAAACGTCCAAATATTAATGGAGAAACTGTCGATGTTTACGTAGATTCAGTTAATTTTAAACAAAATTAAAAAGATAAAGATATGTCTCTAGTTAAAAGTCTAAAATAAAAAGTATCTAAAGTTAAAAAGAAAGATTATGATGATTACGGTACTCTGTGCTTTTAATTTTTCATAATGAAACCCGTAGGATGTTAGAGTTGGGCAAAAAGTTAATCCGCGATTAACGCATGAAATTTTTCCAATAATCTTTAATCGCAATTAACGACCGCATTCCATCTTTAGTTGTTCATTAAATAACGATTATATCCCTATTTTAGTTAGTCGCGACGAACGATTATTTCTTAAATCGTCAATTGCGATTTAGGATTAAATTCTTACTTTAATTGACGATCAAATTTCTTTCAATTTTAATCCATCGAATATTAACGATTAATTCCTGAAATTCTCTTTATAGTGAAATTAGCATTGTTTGCGATTAATGTTTGAGACATCCTGTAATATAATGTATGGAGAGATGATAAAACTTCAGTGAGTTTGTGAACAGTGAAACGACGCAACGGAATAAAGTTTTTTACTTGCCTGTTTATTCAAGAAATTTTAAAGGTATTCAGAATAAGTTAATTAGAATTCCAGCCAGACACATGGTCGACAGTGTAAACCAGAAGTACGTTTTATTAAATTAAAGATTAAATATCTTTAATCCAGAAGCATTAACATATACGCATAAAATATATAAATGAAATACTCTCCATTATATTTTTTGAACCTCAATATTGGAATTTTGATGGGAATTTTACGCTTTAATCGTCGGTAGTTAAATAAAATTATAATCAAATTCGATGTAATGACTGACAATCGATCGCCGATTTTTCAACGATTAATATTATTAATTCACAATTAATCAGTCGACCAAGTTAAAAATTTTAATCGACTAATGCCCAACATTCTGTAGAATACTTACGAACAATAATGGATACATCTCTCGTGTATGTGTCCACGATTTTCAATGATTGGCAAATGGGAATCCGAAGCTGGTGGCGATTTGTCCATTCCGGATGCAAATGAACGAAATTATCCGCGCCAGGGGCTCCAATCGAGCACCAACGTTAAACCGACCGATGCGTAATCGTAATAACGAAAACGTTGTTACCCGTACCTCGTCGCCAAGTTGTCAAGGCCCGGGGTCGATCGTTGGTCGAGCAACAAGGGAACACGATAATGATTAACAAAGGCTCGTTATTAGCCTGGAGTTGAACGCGAAACGAAGTTAGCCGAGGCACGGGAGCACAAAGGCTCCAACTAAAACGCGGAGAGACATTGTTTTTCGTAGTTTGAATGCGGCCATGCCGCGATAATCGCGTTTTTTGTTTCTTTTTTTTCTTTTAAAGTCGAGAAGTCGAGCTTGCGTAGGATATTCAGGGCATTTCGTTCTTCGTTGTTCTTGATAAGGATCGCCTCTCCTGCCGATTCAATTTCGAATGCTTGTTTCGTGGGTTTAACCTCTTGCCGCGCACGTTAAGAATTTTTTTGTTCCAAAATTGTGATATTTTCTTAGTCCTAAGTATAGTTAAGTAAAACAAAATAGGCAAAACAAATAAAAATTTATTACCTCTCAATAATTTCTATCCAGTGATGTCACACCGACCAGTTCAGAAAGAAAGCGACGTATTATTGTTTACGGTTCGGTCACTCTTTATGGTCCGCAATCAAGTGGCTAAAACTCGAGGATAGAATCGGAGTTGGTAGCTTACGATTGTCGGGTCGTGTTAAGTTTACCAAGCAGTCGTAACAAGCGTTTGGCTCGCAATACAAGAAATTTTCCCTCGTGATCCATCTGATTGTTTAGATTTAAGATTATGTTGTTCGTTTTTTGCAATTTTTATTCAACATGTGATTATACGCGCAAACTGACGATATGTACATATTTGGCTAACAGACTGTAATTATCTCTGCACATTCATTATCTAATTGAACGTAATGTTACTGTGACTATCGAAAGATACTTGGGTGGCGATCTGACTCGATTGTAGATCAAAAATTTTCGATGGAAAATTGATATTTATATCGTCCTCGAAGGGGGAAATAGTCGACATGTTAACTGCGCGGAGCGCGTTTTGTTCAAGTAAATTCGGCAACTTTCCCAGAGATAATGCCACATAGCCCCCATGATAATGTTGTTCGTTATCAAGGTTTACACAGACATAACTTTCGAGTAATCCGGTTTTCCATTTCTAAGACGTCAGCTCTAAGTCTTATTGTTAGTCCTCTCACTGAGTTTATTCTTCTCAGAAATAACATCCTCGATCATTAAATGCCATTAATCAGGGCATCGCTCGAAGTTACAGAACAATGACTGAGAATTGTTTAATACATTGAGTGCTGCGTATCTGACCAAATTTGCACGACGAATAAAGTCTCTGCTTTATGCTTTAACTTTCTCGTTATTTTTGTATATTTTCATTACGAATCAAATTACTTTTTTGTTATATAATGTATTATCTAGTTTCAGCGTTTATTCTAATAATAAATCAATCTCAAGCTGTCGAGAAAACTGAGAAATATATAATTTCTGGTACACGCGGTGTTTTGAGACAGCTTATTCGAAATTGCCTCATATATATACATACGTATTTGTCACCATTTCTTTCCTTTGTAATTAAATATAATCGAGTGTTTCGAGTGTTGTCACTAAAATAAGACACGTGACGATAGTACTATTTATTCACTAATAAATAAATTACCCTTTCTTTATTATTGTAATCTTCCAATAGCTGTTTAAATTACATTAAAAAAATCGTCATCAGCGAAAGAAGGTTCACGACACCACATAAACTTCAATTAGAAAAATTGATCGTTGAAGTTCCTCCTCGCATTTATTGTAACTGCAAGCAATTACTCGCGGTATCAGTTCGCGTTATCTCCCTTAGTTACTTCTACCGATGTTTGCTCTTGCCGTCCCAATTTTTCCATTCGAATCTTTTTTCCCCCCCTTCTTCCAATTTTCATATTTAAATCAACAAACGTTTAATCAGCGAAGGGATCGGAAGCAGAGCGAGACACGATCGCGACGGTCCATCAAATCCTCGGCCGCAATTAACGTTAGTGCACCGCCGTGAATTTTCGTCACGAACTTCGCCCCGGATCACAAATACAGGCCAATACGCCTGGCGAAGTCTGGTTAAGCCAGGATTTTACTACTTTGCTGGAGCTAGAGACCTCTCTGGCGCGGAACTTCGTTCTGGAGGGTTGGTCTCGAGTGAATTACGAATAGCAGCAGCAGCAGCAGCAGCAGCAGCGCCTCGTTTGTTTATTCTCATTGTGTCCATTAATTCAGTCGTCGAGCACGGCCCGCTGAGCCGATAAATTGTCGTTGCACAGTTTCCCGAGGACTTCGTTCGAATCGGTGAGCGATTATCAGTCTTCTTACGGATCGCGTTATCACGATGCCGCGTCTTTTGTTCGCTCCACGGCGCGCAAACAGCTTCGACTCGCACCACACGGAGAATTGGACGACTCGAGGAGGTGAAAAGGGAAGAGAGGGAGAAAAAAAGAGAAAATGTTGAAGATAGAATCGCATTAATTATTTTTAAGCCGCGTCCGACCGTTGGTTTAATTAAAGATGCGACCTTAACTCGAGCCTTGGAAACGCAGGGCACCATCTACCGAGCTCTCACACTGCATTTCACGTAGAATATATCTTTAGTGAGGAAATTTCCGTGTCCTTTGTCGTTTATCCCGGCCGATTGGTCGTGGCCCGAACGTTCGCTGATCCAGTCGCTCGTACGATAATTAACCGGTTAGGTCGAACTGTCGATTATGGTCGTCAAGCTGACGCTTACAATCGACCACTGGGCACATTGAGATCGATAGTTCAGCGATTCTTTCTTTTTTTCTTTTCTTTTTTTTTTTTTTTTGTACTTATCTATCGCGAGATAAATTTCATCTGTACGTATAAT